>NC_053028.1:179846249-179918715 GCF_003073215.2 Triticum urartu | reverse complement strand
ACCCTTAAACGATCGAGGAGCACAATAGATCGGGAGTTCCGCCGCCAGAAGTCTCTGTAGCCACCGAAAACCAATCTAGACCTGTTCCGGCACCCTGCCGGAGGGGGGAATCCCTCTCCGGTGGCCATCTTCATCATTCCGGCGCTCTCCATGATGAGGAGGGAGTAGTTCTCCCTCAGGGCTGAGGGTATGTACCAGTAGCTATGTGTTTGATCTCTCTCTCTCTCTCTCTCTCGTGTTCTTGAGGTGGTGCAATCTTGATGTATCGCGAGCTTTGCTATTATAGTTGGATCTTATGATGTTTCTCCCCCTCTACTCTCTTGTAATGGATTGAGTTTTCTCTTTGAAGTTATCTTGTCGGATTGAGTCTTTAAGGATTTGAGAACACTTGATGTATGTCTTGCGTGGGATAAACGTGGTGACAATGGGTTATTGTATTGATTCACTTGATGTATGTTTTGGTGATTGTCGGTGTCAAAACCTGTGGATCTCGGGTAGGGGGTCCTGAACTGTGCGTCTAGGCCGGATGGTAACAGGAGGCAAGGGACACGAAGTTTTACCCAGGTTCGGGCCCTCTTGATGGAGGTAAAACCCTACGTCCTGCTTGATTAATATTGATGATATGGGTAGTACAAGAGTTGATCTACCACGAGATCGGAGAGGCTAAACCCTAGAAGCTAGCCTATGGTATGATTGTTGTTCTGTATGTTGTCCCACGGACTAAAACCCTCCGGTTTATATAGACACCGGAGAGGGTTAGGGTTACACAAAGTCGGTTACAATGGTAGGAGATCTATATATCTGTATTGCCAAGCTTGCCTTCCACGTCAAGGAAAGTCCCTTCCGGACACGGGACGAAGTCTTCAATCTTGTATCTTCATAGTCTAGGAGTCCGGCCATCCGGACACCCCCTAATCCAGGACTCCCTCAGTAGCCCCTGAATCAGGCTTCAATGACGACGAGTCCAGCGCGCAGATTGTTTTCGGCATTGCAAGGCGGGTTCCTCCTCCAAGTACTTCATAGAAGATTTTGAACACAAAGATAGTGTCCGGCTCTGCAAAATAAGTTTCTACATATTGCCATAGAGAGAATAATATTTACACAAATCTAATCTGCTGACGTATTCCGTAGTGTGACATCACACCACGGCCAAGCCTTTATTCGAATCGTTTTATTGTCCCACCTCAGCGTGTCATGCGAGGCGGTTTCCTTGGCACGTCTCGTCGAAGCAGAGACCGTGTCCCCTTATTTCGGGATTCTCATCAATACGGGCATGGGTAACCCAACCGCTTCTAGGACTCCTAAACTATAGGCAAGTCCAAACGGCCATGGAGAGGACGCTTGATATTCACCCTATTTATAAAGGGACAAGGCTTTTATTTTTTCCCTCCCGTGCTCAATCGAATCCTTCCCCCACCTCAAGATCAAACACCCAAAGTTCAGGTCAGGTGCTCCGAACCTTCAATCATGTCCGGATCTAGCCTTCAAGGCCGATGGGCGCCTTCCTCCGTCACGGAAGAAGACATCAAAAAGTTGAGGGAGGCCAGATATCTGACCGCCAAGGTTTTGTATCGGTTGCCTGCCCGAGGGCAGGTCGTCCCCTCCCCCGAACCCAATGAGAACGTCGTGTTCGTCTCCCACTCCCTCCTAGGTCTAGGCCTTGCTCTGGATCCTTTCGTCAGGGGTTTGATGTTTTATTACGAGCTAGATTTCCATGATCTAGCTCCGGACTCCTTTCTTCATATCACGACATTTATTGTCGTGTGTGAGGCCTTCCTCCGGGTTACCCCTCACTTTGGCCTGTGGCTCAAGACCTTTGAAGTAAAGCCAAAGATGATCGAGGGGAAACATGCAGCGTGTGGAGGTGCCTCAATATGCAAGATGACGGGAGCTCCATGGCCCAAAGGTTCCATTCCAGAGGTGTCTGAATTGTGGCAACATGAGTGGTTCTACATCACGGCTCCTAGAAGTGCCAAGTGGGCGGCCGCCCCTGTTTTCCGCTCGGACCCTCCACCACAACTGATGTCATGGATCAGCAAAGGTCTGGGCTGGGGTCCAGCCAAGGACGTGCCTATACTGCAAAGCCGCATTCGAGATCTCTTCAATGGAGATTTTAGTTTGGTTGCGGTAATACAAGGTATGCTAGTTCGTCAAGTCCAGCCTTGCAAACGTCGGCCCCTTCGCTTGTGGGAGTTCAATCCCGAGGGACCGCGTGTCATTCAAAATTTCCTCGGCCTGACGCACGAGGAGATGTACAAGTCATTCTTCGGACCTCAGGTAGAGTGTCCGGAAATCACCGAGGACGTGGGCTTGAGCAGTAACCGCGCCGCCGAACAGGTAAGGAATCTTCCGGCCGAACATACTATCTCTCATTTGTTACGAAGTTATTTCTGAGAGTTCGCTTTTTGACCAGGACTGGCTAACAAAGGCGAAGTTGATTCGGTGTTCGGCCCCCCTCCCTGAGGGTTTGGACAATCCGGTATTGGAAAAGATGCTCCAGGTCGCACCTTGCCTGGAGCCCTTGAAGGAAGATACTGGGGAGGATAATACGGGTGGACGCGGGCCCCCAACGCTGCCCATTCTAACCGAGGGAGCGAGCGTCTCCATGAAGGAAGACGACCGGAGGAGGAAAAGGACTGCGCCCGGGGATTCGGAAGCCGAAGCTTCCAAACGGGAGAAGAATTCTCCCACAGAGGGTCCTACCTTGGGGGTGCTTTTGCCGCACAAAGTCCGCGGGGGGATCAATTCTCCAGTGAGTCGTAAGTGACCCGAAATACTTTAATAGTACAGGTATGCCATCTTTTTCTTCTGAGAAAATAACCACCGCATATATCTTTGCAGTTCGGGCCTTAGCCCCTCTCAAATGAGCTCGTCTTCGAGGGATCTTCTTCCAGAGATGATGGAGAGCGAAACGCCTCCTCCGGACTCCTCCGCTCCGGAAGCGGGCGACCCCGAAGTGTCGTCGCAGAGGGCCTCTCCGAGTCCGGTGAGGCCAGAAGATAATCCCATTGACCCCCGAAGCTCCCAGTGTCCGGCTCCCGAAGAGAGCGGACAAAAGAGTCCGGCACCGTCTGGTGTGCGATCGGATGTTCTGAGGGAGTTGAGCGGCCATCTCAGATGAACACCATGTGCTGATGAATACGGTGATGGAGAGAATCTCGTCCGCCGAAAGCGGATTGCATGAAGCTTTTATGAGTCTACTGACAGGCTTTGAGGTATGTAAAATAATGTATGATAGTCCTGCACATGCTAGGTGTGCCCTGTGTAGATAGTAGCCCCTGAGACTCTGGTTGTCGTCGGAAACGATGACGAATAGAGGATCATATTCCCAGGTAATAACCATACTGTCTCTATGTGCAGGTGATGGAATCTCTGGTGGCTAGCCGGACTAGCGAGTTTGCCCATTTAAAACGGCAGTTGGATGCGGCAGACGCCGACATCGAGCTTGTTAACAAAAGGCTTGACAAAGCATAGGGTAAGTGTCATTATCTGGTTGAAGCCACATAGTAAGAGCAGCATGATGCCAGTATCTTTAATATGTTGTGACTGCAGATGGAGTTGCCACTGTTGAAGCCTTGCGGGCAGAACTTGCCCGAGCCAAGGAACAAGCAAGGTTTGGTAATGCGGCTGCTTTGAAGGCGGTCGAAGACTTGAAAGCCGAGAAGGCCGCGCATGGCGAGAGCCGAGATAAGATGGCCAAGATGGCCATAGAATTAAAAGCCGTCACCGACCGTTGCCAGGTTCTTGAAAAGGAAAACCTAGCGAAGGCATCGGACCTTGAGAAGGCTGCTGCGACGAGAAAAGACATCCGCTCTGCTATGAGGGCAAAGAAGGAGGAGCTGCGGGAAGCCGGGGATATTGTAGCTGGGAAATCCTTTATGTTGCGGATGAAGTTCGGAGATCCACGGTATGCCTCTCTGGATCGGCTGTGGAGTTCGGAGGATGTGTATATGGATTTGGCGGCGAGCGCTACCGATGCGGCCAAGTACTTCCAGGGTCAGGCGGACCGTGAAGTGGACCAGCTGTTTTGGACACAATTCCATTCTCCCGAGCGTCCACTTTCATTGACTGACCAATTAGCCGAATGGGCCGAACTGAATAGGTTGTCTGGACTCGCCATGAGGTCTGTTGTGGATCAGCTATGGCCGGAAAGGCCAAAACCGAGCAGCTATTTCAGCTTGGTGCAGCAGTTCCTTGACGTGGTGCCGCACATTAATGCGATGAAGAGGTCGGCGTGCATAGAGGGCTCACGGATGGCCTTTGCCCGTGTTAAAGCATACTGGGCGGAGATGGATGCTACCACTGTTGCAGCGCGGGATTCGGCCATAGGTCGAATGGCTGCTGAGCACTACTTTGAAGAAGTTCTTGAGGGTGCTCGTTTGATAGAGACCCAGTGCTCAAAAGATATTATGTTTGAGTGATATGTAATCTCATTGTAAGCGAAATGCTTTTATAAATTTTTATAAGGCTATTTTTATACTTTTGCCTGAAAGTACTATGATGCCTCCTAGGCGGCCGTTTATGTATACATGTGTATAACCTGAAAGATTGCAGCCGTCGGCTTCAACCCCCACGCATATAATGCGGAGGTGCTCGCAAAAAACACGCGTTCACACTTAACCCAATGTCTTGGTCCTATTAAGGAGGTGATAGCGGAGTGAGCGAGGCAACCAGACTATAATGCTTTAGCACTTTCACTTAGCCATAGGAGTTTGATAGTGGGGCTACTAGATAGCCCCTGGTGGATCCGCACTCTCCCGATCCCGGGGTGCGTACATGCCTGGCCGGAAAACGGCCCTTTGTTAAGGCGGAGGAATTCTAACATTCCAACAGGTCATCGAGTGGTTGACCAGTCTCACGCTATATCATGACAGTCAGTTTTCGGCTTTCTCTACTGAGGTGCTCGTCCGGATGAACCAGGGCACAATCGCAGTAGTTCTCCTGGTGCTACCTTAGCCGGTAAAGCGGAACGTAAGGCACCAAAACACAGGAGCCGGGCAAACCCAACATTTGACCAAAGATAATGATTCGGAGCTGATGCATATAGGGCCAAACTCGCGACGTCGAACACTCCCTAAGGTATTCGGTCTTTGTGGTATAAACCGGGCCTAAATAATGGCCTTTGTAAGAAGCCCCTTGTGTCCAGGTACGTGCATTGTTTTGGCGTGGTCACATGCCAAGACGTCAGCATCCTTCTCAACGGTGGATATGTATCAACAAGAGACAGTAAAAAAGGTTTATGCAGGGTCTTAATCTAAAAAGAATCCTTGGAGCGGGTCCCTGCTGCACGTCTGCGCCTGTGTCTCTGTTGTGTCGTATCCTGGACGGGTGTAGCACGATGATCGTCTGTAAAAGAGAGGAATTTAGGTGAAAAAGTTGTCGTGCAAAAAGATAGTTTTTAAAGAAACCATGTATAATTCAAGATGAGAAGAAATTGCCACTTGTCTACGCGCGTTGAGCCCCTTGTATTGACAAATAGGGGTGTGACCATTTATTCGGTATAAATAACGGCGCCGGACTTGATTAGTTGTGTCTGAGGTCTTGACGACCTATTGGATGCTTTCGCTGATCCGGGCGCCTTTAGTGTGCGGCTGCCAAGGCAGCCACACTCTCTTCGGCGCGCAGAGATCGCTTGATATTTCCGTTCACTGAAATGATGCCATGTGGACCGGGCATCTTGAGTGTGAGGGAGGCGTAGTGTGGTATTGCATTAAAGAGAGCGAAAGCTTCGCGTCCGAGCAGTGCTTGATAGCCACTTTGGAACGGAGCGATGTGGAAGGTTAAATGCTCACGACGGAAGTTATCGGGGGAGCCGAATATAACTTGTAGTAGGAGGGAGCCCGTACAACGAGCCCCTGGGCCTGACGTTACTCCTTTAAAGTTAGTATTGCTATGGCAAATTTTTGTTGGGTCTAACCCCATCCCGCGGATTGTATCCTGATATATTAGGTTTAGATTGCTGCCACCGTCCATCAAGACTCGTGTGAAGTGATATCCGCCAATTACTGGGTCTAATACCAGAGCAGCCCATCCTGCGCGTCGGATACTTGCTGAGTAATCGCGATGGTCGAAAGTGATCGGTTGAGACGACCAGTGGCAGAACTTCGCGGTGACAGGCACTTGGGTATATTTTCCTGGGAGTGCCGCGTTGTTTTTTCCCTTATCACGTGTAACACGTTTACTGTTTTGACTTCTGGTGGAAATTTCTTTTGTTCCCCAGTGTCTTGCTTGGGAGGCTCGTCCTCGTCTTCACTTGGTGTATCCTCCCCCTTGTGTACGGCGTTGAGCTTGCCGGACTGCTTGAAGACCCAACATTCTCTGTGGGTATGATTAGCAGGTTTACCAGGGGTACTATGGATCTGACATACTTGGTCCAGAATTTTGTTGAGGCTGGACAGTTCATCCCTGGTTCCTTTAGAGGGCGGCTTTTGACCTGGCCGAGAGCTTTTGAATCCGGCGTTTACTGCCGTGCCCTTCGTGCTGTCTTCTTTATTCCGGCGTTTGTTATTGCTGTTGCGCCGTGATTTCCCATTTCCATCTCTAACTTCAGATGTACTGGGGTCGCTGGTGCTGCATCTGGCTAGCCAGCTGTCCTCACCCGCGCAAAAGCGGGTCATGAGGCTTGTTAATGCGGCCATCGTTCTCGGCTTATTTTGGCCGAGGTGTCTGGCGAGCCATTCGTCACGGACGCTATGCTTAAAAGCTGCCAAGGCTTCGGCATCCGGACAGTCGACAATCTGGTTCTTTTTAGTAAGAAACCTGTTCCAAAGCTTTCGGGCTGACTCTCCGGGCTGTTGAGTTATATGACTCAAATCATCCGCATCCGGAGGTCGGACATAAGTCCCTTGAAAATTTGCCCGAAAGGCGTCTTCGAGCTCTTCCCAACTTCCAATGGAGCTTTCGGGGAGGCCTTTAAGCCAGTGACGAGCTGGCCCTTTGAGCTTGAGGGGTAAGTACTTGATGGCGTGGAGATCATCTCCTCGAGCCATATGGATATGAAGGATGTAGTCCTCAATCCAGACCCCGGTTCCGTCGTATGTCTCTATGTTTACGGGTTTGAATCCCTCTGGAAATTCATGGTCCAGCACCTCATCGGTGAAACATAGGGGGTGTGCGGCACCCCTGTAGCTGGGTGTACCACGTTGTTCGGATGTTTGTTGTGTTGCATGCTATGCTGGGGCGCGCTTGCGTGGTCCATAGATGGATCTTGTTGCGTCGTCCTTTGGGTGCGAGCCCTCGCATGGGTCGCGTGTTGTATTGTGAGTGGCGTTGTATGCCGCTCTGTGTTGGTAGAGGGGTCGTCTATCCGGCCAGGTGGCTGCTTTGATATTTGGTTGTGGGGGGTCTGAGGCCTCCTCATCGAATTCAGGTAGCAGCTTCCGCTTTGGGTAGCTCTTGGAGGAGCGATTGTCGTCGTACCTCGCTGCTATGTTGAGTATTTTACTCCTTCTGATTTGGAGTGTGTCTTGTGCAACCTTGAGCCTTTGCTTCTGCTTTTTAAGACTCCTCGCGGTGGCAACAAGCCTTTTACGGGCATTCTGCTGCTCCGGGTGCCTGTCCGGCGTTATGTCGTCCGGACCATTATCCTTGATAGAATTTGTTTGTTCGGTTTGATTATCCGGATTGCGGTTGTCCGGCAGCGGTTCGCCCTGCTCCAGCGCTGGGTCTGTGTGATCGTTATTTCTGTCGAGGCGGGATTTGGGGCGGCGCTTGCGTCGCCGCTTTGACTGCTTTTCGAGGGAACAAGCCTTCGGTGCGTCCTTCCGCTCCTCGTCGTCATCATTTGGTGCGTCCACCATGTATACGTCATATGACGAGGTGGCTTTCCAGGGCCCAATAGGCGCTGGTTCTTCATTGTCTCCTTCATCGGCGTCCATACCGTTGATGTCTTTGGAGTCGAGTCAAGCATGTCGGTTAAATCGTCGACAGTGGCTACAAAGTGGGTGGTGGGTGGGCTTTGAATTTCTTCATCGTCCGTATCCCAACCTTGCTGACCGTAGTCCGGCCAAGGCTCTCCTGATAAAGAGAGAGACTTTAGTGTCTTCACAATATCGCCGAAAGCCGAGTGCTGAAAGATGTCCGCGGCAGTAAACTCCATGATCGGTGCCCAATCAGATTCTATCGGCAGGGGCGCGGAGGGTTCGGAGTTCGGAGAGGGGTCCGGCTCCTTGGAGTCATGAGTCTCGCGGAGTGCGGGGCTGGTGTTCGGCTCAATCGCCGTTGGGATCGCAGCCCCCGAGGCGGCGTCCAACCACCTATCCTCGATCGGCGCAGTTGGCTCCGAATTAAGGGTCGAAGCCGATGCGGGTGCGGCCTCCAGGGCACTGTTCGGCGGCAGAGCTAGATCATGCTCGTCGTGACAGTGCGGCGCGCTCGGCAGTGGCTCGAATCCGTCGAAGATCAAGTCCCCGCGGATGTCAGCCGTGTAGTTTAAACTTCCACATCTGACCTGACGGCCAGGGGCATAGCTTTCGATCTGCTCCAGATGGCCAAGTGAATTGGCCCGCAGTGCGAAGCCGCCGAAGATGAAGATCTGTCCGGGGAGGAAGGTCTCTCCCTGGACTGCATCACTATTGATGATCGTAGGAGCCATCAAGCCTAACGGCGACGACACAGAGGAACTCTCAATGAAAGCACCAATGTCGGTGTCAAAACCGGCGGATCTCAGGTAGGGGGTCCCGAACTGTGCGTCTAGGCCGGATGGTAACAGGAGGTAAGGGACATGAAGTTTTACCCAGGTTCGGGCCCTCTTGATGGAGGTAAAACCCTACGTCCTGCTTGATTAATATTGATGATATGGGTAGTACAAGAGTAGATCTACCACGAGATCAGAGAGGCTAAACCCTAGAAGCTAGCCTATGGTATGATTGTTGTTCTGTATGTTGTCCTACGGACTAAAACCCTCCGGTTTATATAGACACCGGAGAGGGTTAGGGTTACACAAAGTCGGTTACAATGGTAGGAGATCTATATATCCGTATCGTCAAGCTTGCCTTCCATGCCAAGGAAAGTCTCTTCCGGACACGGGACAAAGTCTTCAATCTTGTATCTTCATAGTCTAGGAGTCCGGCTGAAGGTATAGTCCGGCCATCCAGACACCCCCTAATCCAGGACTCCCTCAGTGATCAACTTGCGGGTTCCGCCCATGAACCTATGCATAGGGGTTGGCACACGTTTTCGTCTTGACTCTCCGGTAGAAACTTTGGGGCACTCTTTGAGGTTCTATGTGTTTGTTGAATAGATGAATCTGAGATTGTGTGATGCATATCGTATAATCATACCCACGGATACTTGAGGTGACATTGGAGTATCTAGGTGACATTAGGGTTTTGGTTGATTTGTGTCTTAAGGTGTTATTCTAGTACGAACTCTAGGGCTGTTTGTGACACTTATAGGAATAGCCCAACGGATTGATTGGAAAGAATAACTTTGAGGTGGTTTCGTACCCTACCATAATCTCTTCGTTTGTTCTCCGCTCTTAGTGACTTTGGAGTGACTCTTTGTTGCATGTTGAGGGATATTTATGTGATCCAATTATGTTATTATTGTTGAGATAACTTGCACTAGTGAAAGTATGAACCCTAGACCTTGTTTCAACACATTGCAATACCGTTTGTGCTCACTTTTATCATTAGTTACCTTGCTGTTTTTATATTTCAGATTACAAAAACCTTTATCTACCATCCATATTGCACTTTTATCACCATCTCTTCGCCGAACTAGTGCACCTATACAATTTACCATTGTATTGGGTGTGTTGGGGACACAAGAGACTCTTTGTTATTTGGTTGCAGGGTTGCTTGAGAGAGACCATCTTCATCCTATGCCTCCCACGGATTGATAAATCTTAGGTCATCCACTTGAGGGAAATTTGCTACTGTCCTACAAACCTCTGCACTTGGAGGCCCAACAACGTCTACAAGAAGAAGGTTGTGTAGTAGACATCACGCGACTCTCGCACAAACAACATATGCATTCCGAAACAGAAGCAAAAAGGTCAAACACAAATGAAAATAAATAGTTCAATTTCGTTATTACAACTCAAACAAACAGTTTATCATTCAATACAACAAATAGTGCAATAAACGGAACAAATAGTTCGACAATACAATATCGAATGCACAAATCATGATGCTCTTTGTCGTCCATTCCATGCCCACCACTCCTCAATGAGATCCTTCTGAAGATCATCATGCGCTGCGGGACGTCGAATGGCATGATAGGAGGCAACAAAACGGGCCACCCATTCAACCCTCCGCCGCACTCGCACGGGATGTCCCAAGAGCTCATACTAAGAGTAGTCTACATCTTGGCCACGCTCATTCTCGATGATCATGTTATGCATGATCACACAAGCGCGCATGATGTACCAAATCATTTTCGGATCCCAAAATCTAGCCGATCCTCTCACAATAGCAAATTGGGCTTGCAAAATCCCAAAAGCTATCTCCACATATTTTCTAGCTGCCGCCTGAGCATTGTGGAAATCAAGATTTTTCTTACCTTGCGGCTTTTCAGCGGCTTCACAAAGGTTTGCCACTTTGGATAGATGCCATCCGCTAGATAATAGCCATAGTTGTATGTACGACCATTTGCTACAAACTGCACCGGTGGCAAATCACCATTTGCAATCTTATTCATCAGTGGTGACCGGTTGACAACATTGATGTCATTCAAAGATCCAGGCATTCCAAAGAATGCATGCCAAATCCAAGTCTCTTAATCAGCCACCGCTTCAAGGATTATAGTGGAACCCTTTTTTTGGCCGTGGAATTGCCCATGCCATGCCTTTGGACAATTCTTCCAACTCCAATGCATGCAATCTATTGAGCCAAGCATACCAGGAAAACCGTGAGCTTTGTTCATCTCCAATAGCCTTGTGGCGTCTTCAGCATTGGGAGATCTCAAATACTCTTGGCCAAATACTTGCACAATTCCGACTGCGAACCGCTTGACACATATGATGGCTTGGGTCTCACTCATAGCCAAGTGATCATCAACTAAATCAGCCGGGATACCGTATGCCAACATACGCAAAGCGACTGTCATCTTCTGAAAGGTGTTATTCCCAAGCTCTCTGGCGGCATTCCTCCTTTGTTGAAAAAATCGGTCATGACTCGCTAGTTTCTCTATAATGCGCCTGAACAACTCGGTGCTCATCCTAAACCGGCGATGAAAGTACGACTCCGGGTATGTGGGATTCTCCGCAAAATAATTCCTGATCAATCTGTTGTGGGCATCAATCCTATCCCTCCAAATTTTCTGCCGACCCATAACCGAACCACCATGCTTCGGTTTTTTATTGATGTGCATAGCTAGGACCATTGCAAGATCCTCCCCTCTTCCATATCAAATTCTTCTTTGGAAGAATCATACGACGAACTCATCTACAATGTTCAATACTATGCTATAAAAACTACAATCAACATGCACCAAATTCATGAAGTTTGAGCAATACATACCTTGCAGGCGTTTTGTCGAACACCTTGCGGGCGCCGAGCGCCAACGAGCGCCTGGGCACTGTTCGTCGGAGGACGGACGCGCGTGAGGGGCGGCGGTGACTAGAGGGGGGCGGAGGAAGCTGTCGCGGTGCAGGGATTGGCCAGGGAAGCGCTGGAACGGTCGCCAGATGGCGCCGGTGCCGGCGGCGCCGCGGCTGGAGGGGGGTGAGTTGCGAGCGAGCGTGCGAGAGTCCAGCGGGTGGGAGCGGGCGCAGCAAATAAGCGGCGCGCGATGGAGTTTCGGCCCGCGCGCTGAACTAGATATGCCACACACGCAGTTTTTGCACGCTCGCTGGAGCCACTATACTGGTTGCATGCGCTAAAATGGGCAATTTTGCGGTGCGGCGCTAGTTTGGCGCGGCTGTTGGAGATGCTTTGATAAAAGATGATTCTCAGACTTAGAGGAAATCTGGGAATGCAAAACAATACATTATGATGCTGACTTTGGAGGCACATAACAGCAAGCATAGCAACTTTAGTAATGATGCTAAAGACATGGGCATGTAGTAGACATCATATACTTCAAATTAGTCCAAGGGCACAAATTCATATGATGCATGGAGTAATTACTATGATAATTGCAAAAAGGAACATGTTGTTAACGGGTTGACAGATTTAGCATGATGGCAACTCGAGAGCAAGAAAGATACAAGCTACAACAAGTTATATGGCAACCAAGGGCATGGAATCAAAGTACACATAACAAGGAGCAAATAACCTCAAGGCATCATATACATTTGACTCATGGACTAGTGGGAACCATCAAGACAAGTTTGAATGTTGTAACAGTTTCAGCAAGTGTAAAACAGCAACATTAGCATAGCATGTTTGCAAGCTTGGAATAGAGGTGATATTAAGTCCAAAATTAACAAACTTGGCATGTGGACAAAGTACTCATAGCATACTTCAGATCATGTAACTGGAGCATATCCAAAAGAGGCATAGATTAATTAATAACAAGCTCACAACATGGCATCATGAAGTTAACAGAAAACAATGTAACAATTACAGACTTGCAAAAATCACCAAGTCTTAGAAAACAGCAAATATCAAGTAGCACACTTTGCAAGCTTGTGCTAGTCACCACAAGGCACATAAAAATACATTGATTGCATCATTGTAAAGATGGCATTAAGATGCTCCTAAAACATGTTGACATGATCCTCAAAAGATAAACACACAAAATGCTATGAAAAAGACAAAACAACAAGTTATGCCAAACTTCAGCAGTTTATAATACTTACCACTCTTGGAATGATGATTGAGACATCAAGATGGACAGTAACATGCATGCAAATGACACTAGCATCTGGAGCATTCAGAGATGAACAATTTGACATATCATACATGCCAAACGGAGCCACATGCACATAGTTATGATCATTGCAAAATGCACACATGATATGATTTCGGAAAGACTTAGTAGAAATCAGCACTGAGCGTCACATAGTTATATTGTGCACAGAGCGAGGAATAGGGCTGCTCATCCATGGGCTCGACCCAGTTGAGGAGGAGATCGGGAAGGCCGGCGGGAATGCTGCAGCGGGCCTTGGGCATGAGGCAGCCCACGTGGCCAGTGACACTGGGCCCGGCGTGGCCCACGGGCAACAGGCCAGGCCATGCGGTCGGGCGAGCGAAGCGAGTGGGACGAGCTCCTGCTTGATCCCGAGACATGGCGGCGGCGGCGCGGCACGGGGAGGTGCGACGGAGGCGGGGATGGACAGATCCAGCGACCGGAGTTGAAACAACGGTGCAGGGAGGCCGGACCGGGGCACGGGCGGCGCTCCGGCGCAGATCTTGGCAGCGGCGGGTGATGGTGGGAGCAGGGGTGCGGGGCGGCGACTCCTCCGGTGACCGGCCGGCGGGGTCGGCGCTCCGAGAAGGGGCCGGACGGGGGCGGGTTGAGCAGGAGGACGGGCGGCGGTGCGATCAGGCTCGCGGGGCGCGGCGGCGGGCGCGGCCGGGCTCACGCGGGCCCGCAATTGGCTCGGCGGGGCGTGGTGGGAGACGGCGGCGGGGCCACGTGGCACGCTCCGGTTGGACGCGGGGCGACGACGGACATGTCCAGCAGCGCGAGGAGGAAGAGGGCTAGGGTTTGGACTGCGATTTGGACGGGGAGGACCTATTTATGGGTAGAGGGAGCTAGAAGAGGAATATTGAGGTGCGTTTTTCGCCCACACGATCGTGATCCAACAACGGAGAGCATGGCGGGGGTTTAGATGGTCTAGTGGGCTGTTATGGAGGGGTGCTGGGCTGCAAAGAGAAGGAGGGATTCGCGGACCGTTGGGGCATCAAATGACCTCCAAATGGAACGAAATTTGACAAACGGTCTACCGGTGAAACTACAAAAAAATACACTTCCGTGATGATACGTGTTTGTCACAGTAGGTCGCGTTTTTTGTCATGCATGTACATCCATGACGATTTTATGACAGAATCAAGATAGTCATACCTGTGCTGTCGTAGAAGTGTTCCATGACATTACCAAAATTATCATCACGGAAGTGTCCACTTCCATGACGATAAATCACGCGTAACAGAAGTGCTTTCGTCAAGGGTGACCGACACGTGGCATCCACCGTAACGGAACACCGTTAAGTCACCGGGTCCGGTTTTGGATCCGATAACCCACTAACAGCCCCGACCAATGGGGATTTTCCACGTGTAAAATCATCATTGGCTGGAGGAAACACGTGTCGGCTCACCGTTGGGACAGTTGTCATCCACTCATTGGACCGAAGGCGCCTATGATACGTCGACACGTGGCATGACCGAACAGAGGCCCATTTCTGTGAAAAGGCCGCCCCGTTTGACTTGGTTAAAAGGTGGCGGGCCGACCCAAGGAAAGCCTGTTAACGGCCTGTTCGCATATAGCCCATTTACAACCCGCTAACCCAGGGCCCGTTACAACCTATCCGAATTAGGCCCAGTAGCGTCATCTGGGCCATCCAATATGATTCCATCCCATTTTAAGTTCCGGCCCATGTATGGCCCATGACGTCTTTCGGCCCATATGAGGCCCTTTGTAACTCTTGGCCCATTAACGGCCCGTGGTGAAACTGGCCCGTAATGAACAGTGTATCACTTTATACCCATTAATGGCCCATTTACACATGTATTTCAGGCTAGACAATTCCAGAGAGGACAACCGTCAGGGCACATAACAAAAAACACCCCACATAAAAGAAATTTACAAATAAATCATTGAGGGGGGTGATTGCATAACCAAATCTTTGCTTGTCACCATCCACCGGTAACACCATCGCCGGAGGACTAGGAGACAAACACCACGCGCTGAACAACCCTCGGAGCACCATCGCATCACTGCTTTGTGATCCGAAGAAAGCACCACCGCAAAACAATAGAGTACATATTGCTGTGGAGGCCCGGTCGGGGTTCAACCCCGTGCACCTTGGGCCTCAAATTCGATGTTTTCAGCCAACAAAATCGATGAAGAACACCAGATTTGCCTGCCTGCATCCCCCAAACCAGTGCCGAAACCAGATTTTTTTGGAAATTGTCACCACCACGCGAATCAGCAGTAGACGGCACAAAACTATACAAGACGCTCCCCACTTGCTTCTCAACGCCTGCTGGAGAAGAAGCATTGGCGATGATAGACCAGCATAAAGTTATGATTTGCATTCTCACGTGTATTTACATAACATGTGCAAGATGACATATAACAAAGTCTCATGGGAGTGCAGGGGAGGGTCTGCCATGGGCACTAGCGCTGTTGTGACCGGGATATCCTGATGTGGAACGATGGGCATGCCGGTGTTGTCATGACAATCAGCGGTCAATTTCCGGAGCGACGATGATGGGCGATGTTGTTGTCGTGACCAACGTGCGGCATTGTCGCGTCCTTGGGAGCGATGTCGCTGCTGCAATGGGAGCGACACTATTCCCGGAGGGCGGCTGTGATTCAGAATCAACATTTGCTTTTATATTCACTGAGTCGTGTTTGTGATAAAATTGGTGAGGCGGAATTAAGACATTTAGTTTAATTTGGGCGAAAAGAGGATGTGCGTTGTGTACCCTTGCTAACAAGAGATCAAACTATAAGTTTAATTGTGATGTTGTCTGGTCAAGGTACTTTAAGCATGAGGTTACGATCCAATTGATATTAAAAACATTGAGGTTGACGACAACTCATGATATTCATTTGTGTCCTTGATCTGTTATCCCTCCGGCCAAATGGAGCATATGCTTCTCTACCTCACGAGAGCTAGCGGCACCCAGAACCTCGGCGACGATGGTTGTACTAACCATAGATGATGGTGAACATTGATAGCAGTGATCGGAATAGACCTCGACGAAACTATCATAGATGGACTCCTTGTTGTGGTGTCATCATAACTCTTGCTAGCGTTGGAGAATATGGAACCACACCTACTCCCAACAAAAGAAACTAATCTATTGCTCATGAAGAATGACGTAGCAACGCATATGGTTGAACAATGGACATTCGAAGCAACCTTCAAATACCTTGGAACGATGGATCTGAGGGGCTGCCACATCGATCCAGTCTCCTCCTTCCTTCCCCTCCATGGCAACAGGCCGACAGAGAATATGGGGAGATCTTGCTCCTGATCGATCGCCTCGACCAAGATCATGTCACTCCCATGCGAGTGCCCATGAGAGCTATGGTCGGCATGGGATAAAGTTGTGACCATCGTGGTGGGCGATTTTGGATGGGTGCTGAGAACACATGTGGGGGTGTTACAAAGTGGTGTCGACGGGATGCTTGAGATGTGACCGACTGCCGACGATGTTGCAATGACAGTGATGCGAGAGGGTGACAGCCGGTTGCCACAACAACGACGATGGGCATGATGATGTTGCATTGACCAGTGAGTAGTGTCGCTACCTGATCCTATGACCCAGGAGGTAACAGATTGACTTTACATCGGCCAGTCGAGTCCACTAACAAAAGAAGACAGACAACCGTCGGGAGTATGGGACATCGCAGCCACCCCACTATTACCTTGGATTATAGTAGTTTGAAAAAAGGACAGGACCGAGAAAAAACCGGAACCGGTGACATTGGCAATTGGCTAATCTTCATGGACCGTTCCGGGCATGATTTTTTTTTGGGTAAAAAAGCGAGCAAACCGGTCCAAAAGCCCCAAAAACGAGCGAACCGGTCCAAAAGCCCAAAAACGAGCGAACCGGTCCAAAAGCCCATCGTCTGATTTATTTTCGTGTGGATAATCTAGGGGGTTTCCCCCGAATCGGTGGACACTTTCGCCCCCTTCCGCCGCCGCCCCTTCCACTATAGGGCGCCACCGCCCCTTCCGCCGCCGCCCTTGCACGGCACGGCGACGCCGCCCCGCGCCGCCAGGAGCCCAGGACGGACGCTCCGATGCCTCCTCGTGCGGCCGCGCCACCGCTGTGCTGCGTGCTGGTCAAGCGACCCCAGCCGTCCAGGGGACGCCATCGCCGCCGCCTGGTCTCCAGCGTCCAGCCATCCAGCCGCTGCAGGTCCAGCTACTCCAGCCCTCCCTCCGCTACACACTGCGGACCAGGAGTTCCAGCTAGCGGACCAGGACGACGGATGGTCGCCTTCCTCCGCTCCTGACCAGGACGACCGATGGTCGCCTTCCTCCGCTCCTGACCAGGACGACCGATGGTCGCCTTCCTCCGCTCCCGACCAGGACGCCAGGACCACCGACGCTGGTAATATGATCTCTTCCTTCTCCACTCTGATTACCAATTCTTCTATTCTATCCTAGCATTCATATGTGATACGTCAACTTGTGAAGTTTGTGAACTAGAACTACTAAACTGTGTTGCTTTTGCTGACCTGATGACAATAGTTGATAAAGAATTAGAGAGATTGGGGAAAAGAATTAGAGATTGGTATTTGGTAATTTATATTTCAGTTTTATTGTGTTGCTATTTGGTGTTCTGAGCTTATGAGGAAGACTTGTTTGAGACTATGAGAAAGACTTTTTTTTTACGAATGACTATGAGAAAGACTTACATTTGATTGAGTACTGATTCTGGTTTGCTATTTAGTGTTGGTGATGTGATGAAGTATATGGTGATACGGTGATTTATATCTCATTTTGTCCTTTTTGTGACAGAGAACTAGAGATTATTAGTGTATATGATGAGCGATGCTGCTCTTCTGCTGCAGGTACGTGAACAGGGGCGGCGTTGACAACACTGGCCTCCTCCAGCAGCAAATCTTCGCCCCGCTCCTGCTCCAAGCTCCTTTAGCGACCTCACCACCTCGCCTGCTGCCTGCTTCGTGCTCAGCTCGCCTACGAGATGTTCGATCAATTGACCAAACCGAGCCAAGCCAAGTCTGCCTCTCTTGCCTGGGCATGGACGACGGCCAGGTACTTCCCATCATCAAGTAGTCGAGTACCAGAAGCGACGCTGACAGAGAGGAAGAGGCTACATAAGGATTCTTGTGTCCCAAAAGGTATGTTCCTTTTTGCCTATTCATGTTCCATGCATTACCTGGCTTACGGTGTCCAGTCAACTCAGCTCACAGTGATCAATGATTGATCAATATTAACACGATTTGATTTTCAATTTAAAGCGGAACCTACTAGATTATTGGATGTTTGGATGGTCGATATATGTCACTCTCTGACTCTCAGTTCCTTCTATCTTTGCGTTTTTTTACTATAATGTGTATTGAGATATCAACTCTACAGTTTCTATCACGGCGAAGCAAAAGAACGTGGAATTAGTGATGGTGAAACTTTAAAATGCTTTGCATCATTAGGGTTGTTATTATTACGTCATCGCGTACATTTTTTTGCCATTCTATATTTCTAAAATATAATTATTTCCATGGTTGATGCGTATTTTGGATGTGTGTGTGCACTTGGTTCTTTTATAATCAAGGTAATTAGTAGGGCTAAATCATGAGATAAACCGAGCTGATGATGAAACATGTATATATATCATCATAAGACTATTTTTCTATTTGAAGAACTGCAAGGGAACAAATGAAATAAATGTGTATTTTTTCAAAAAACTACAGTTTTAGCAATCTTGGTGTACGATACTATTTTTTCCTAGAGATATATGTTGTTTTCCTGGTATGTTTGGTGTACGATACTATTTTTTCTGGCCCTCTTGTGTTTCTGTCTAGTTTGTGCAGTAAAGCGTATGTGTGCTGGATCATACATGTTATATGTACTTGACAAATATGAACTTAGCACCAACTAAGAAATCTCATGTTCTATCATAAAGCACTAAGTTGACAATATATTATAATTACAGTCCATATATGTATTGAAAATAACCTGACTCTTATTTTGCAGGAAATTTTTGCAAGTGAAGGTGAAGGATTGTTCTAAACTGGCAGATGAAGCTATGCGTTCTTATAGTGGACTTTTATATGTTTGCATAGTTTTTGCTCTTCAAACATGAAGCTTAGAAAATTTCAGAAAATTGTTACTAAGTTAAGCTTCATGTATGACAGATTGTCATTGGAGATAGATACACTTTATGTTAGATTTACCGTCTTGTAAACTAAACTTATGTTGTTCGAAATTGACGTTTCGATTAATTTGGGATTTTTGTTTCGTGTCAAAACCTGGACGTCTGATTCGATGGTTTCTTCTTTGTTGTTGTAAACCAGCCTTTGTGTGTGTGACTTCTGTGGCTTGCACTTACAGCTAGGTGCTAGGCGTTGTGCGTGTGTGATTTTTGTGCTTGCACTTACAGATGGCCCCTAGCCATCTTGCCACCCCGTCAACTAGGCGATGTACACTGCCTAACTACTGCTTGTTTGCTTACTGCTACGGACAATTCTTGTGTTGTGCTGGTTCCAGTGTGTGGGTGTTCTTCTGAAAAAAGGCTGTACTGGCTGGAGTGTGTCCGCCTTCTTCTGAAAAAAAATATTACTAGCACTGGAACAATGTTCTTTTTTCGGTTTCATGCTAGTACAATACTGGTCTACTAGACTGTTGTTTAGTGGTTGATTGATGCTATAGTTGTACGGCTCTACAATTCTTAAGCCTACTCTAAAAAATCGCATTGACAGTTGAACCGTTGAGGCTACCGGTTTAGGTTTTTATCGGCCGGACTGCTGGTTCAACTCGTTCACTACGCGCATGCTTTGATGCAATCTTATGAAGAAAAACTTGAGTTGAAAGTTTCTATCCCTAGAAAACTTTATGATGAGTGAAAACCAACTATTAAAATTAAAATTAAAGATCATGAATGCTATGCTTTGTGTGATTTGAGTGCTAGTGTTTCCACGATTCTAAAGACTTCGTATTATTTGTTAGGTTTTCGTGATTTAGATGATTGCTCTTTAAACTTGCATCTTGCGGATTCCACTATTAAGAAACCTATGGGAAGAATCAATGATGTTCTTATTGTTGCAAATAGGAACCATGTGCACGTAGATTTTATTGTTCTTGACGTAGATTGCAATCCTTCATGTCTTATTATTCTTGGTAGACCTTTCCTTAGAACGATTGGTGCAATTATTGATATGAAGGAAGAAAATATTAGATTCCAATTTTCATTAAGGAAAGGCATGGAACACTTTTCTAAAAAGAAAATTAAATTACCTTATGAATCTATTATGAGAGCCACTTATGGATTACCCACCAAAGATGGCAATACCTAGATCTATCCTTACTTTTTATGCCTAACTAGGGGCGTTAAACGATAGCGCTTGTTGGGAGGCAACCCAATTTTATTTTTATTCCTTGCTTTTTGCTCCTGTTTAGTAATAAATAATTTATCTAGCCTCTGTTTGAGTTATGTTTAATTAGTGTTTGTGTCGAGTAGAACCGTTGGGGAGACTTGGGGAAAGTCTTGTTAATCTTGCTGTAAAAAAAGAAACTTTAGCGCTCACGAGAACTACTGCCATTTTTATTTGAAAAGTGCTATTTAGTTAATTGTTTTTGCATATGATTAATAGATAAATTCCTCACGTCCAACAATTTATTTCAGAATTTTTGGGGTTCCAGATCTTGCGCTAGCTACAGATTACTACATACTGTTCTGTTTTTGACAGATTCTGTTTTTCGTATATTGTTTGCTTATTTTGATGAATCTATGGCTAGTAAAATAGTTTATAAACCATAGAGAAGTTGGAATACAGTAGGTTTAACACCAATATAAATAAATAATGAGTTTATTACAGTACCTTGAAGTGGTCTTTTATTTTCTTTCGCTAACGGAGCTCACAAGATTTTCTACTTTAAGTTTTGTGTTGTGAAGTTTTCAAGTTTTGGGTAAAGATTTGATGGACTATGGAACAAGGAGTGGTAAGAGCCTAAGTTTGGGGATGCCCATGGCACCCCCAAGATAATCTAAGGACACCTAAAAGCCAAAGCTTGGGGATGCCTCGAAAGGCATCCCCTTTTTTGTCTACTTCCGTCGGTAACTTTACTTGAGCTATATTTTTATTCACCACATGATATGTGTTTTGCTTGGAGCGTCTTGTATGATTTGAGTCTTTGCTTTTTAGTTTACCATAATCATCCTTGCTGTACACACCTTTTGAGAGAGACACACATGATTCAAAAATTATTAGAATACTCTATATTCTTCATTTATATCTTTTGAGTTATATAGTTTTTCTCTAGTACTTCACTTATATCTTTTAGAGCATGATGGTGGATTTGTTTTATAGAAACTATTGATCTCTCATGCTTCACTTAGATTATTTTGAGAGTATTAAATAGCATGGTAATTTGCTTAAATAATCCTAATATGCTAGGTATTCAAGATTAGTAAAAACTTTCTTATGAGTGTGTTGAATACTAAGAGAAGTTTGATGCTTGATGATTATTTTGAGACATGGAGGTAGTGATATTAAAGTTGTGCTAGTTGAGTAGTTGTGAAGTTGAGAAATACTTATGTTGAAGTTTGCAACTCCCGTAGCATGCACGTATGGTAAACGTTATGTAACAAATTTGAAACATGAGGTGTTCTTTTGATTGTCCTCCTTATGAGTGGCGGCCGGGGACGAGCGATGATCTTTTCCTACCAATCTATCCCCCCTAGGAGCATGCGCGTAGTGCTTGGTTTTTGATGACTTGTAGATTTTTGCAATAAGTATGTGAGTTCTTTATGACTAATTTTGAGTCCATGGATTATACGCACTCTCACCTTTCCATCATTGCTAGCCTCTTCGGTACCATGCATTGCCCTTTCTCACATTGAGAGTTGGTGCAAACTTCGCCGGTGCATCCAAACCCCGTGATATGATACGCTCTTTCACACATAAACCTCCCTATATCTTCCTCAAAACAGCCACCATACCTACCTATTATGACATTTCCATAGCCATTCCGAGATATATTAACATGCAACTTTCCACCATTCCATTTATCATGACACGTTCATCATTATCATATTGCTTTGCATGATCATGTAGTTGACATAGTATTTGTGGCAAAGCCACCATTCATAATCCTTTCATACATGTCACTCTTGGTTCATTGCATATCCCGGTACACCGCCGGAGGCATTCATGTAGAGTCATACTTTGTTCTAGTATCGAGTTGTAATCTTTGAGTTGTAAATAAATAGAAGTGTGATGATCATCATTAATAGAGCATTGTCCCCCGAAAAAGAGAAAGGCCAAATAAAAAAGGGAAAGGCCAAAAAAAGAAAAAAGAAAGGCCAAATAAAAAAGAAAAAGAAAGGCCAAATAAAAAATACAAAAGGGACAATGCTACTATCCTTTTTTTCCACTTGTGCTTCAAAGTAGCACCATGATCTTCATGGTAGAGAGTCTCCTATGTTGTCACTTTCATATACTAGTGGGAATTTTTCATTATAGAACTTGGCTTGTATATTCCAATAATGGGCCTCCTCAAGTGCCCTAGGTCTTCATGAGCAAGCAAGTTGGATGCACACCCACTTAGTTTCTTTTGTTGAGCTTTCATATATCTATAGCTCTAGTGCATCTGTTGCATGGCAATCCCTACTCCTTACATTGACATCAATCGATGGGCATCTCCATAGCTCATTGATTAGCCTCGTTGATGGGCATCATATTCTATTCCACCCATAGTGCTATATTCATGGCTCACGCTCATGTATTGCGTGAAGGTTTATAAAGTTTGAGATTACTAAAGTATGAAACAATTGCTTGGCTTGTCATCAGGGTTGTGCATGATGGGAGCATTATTGTGTGACGAAAATGGAGCATGACTAAACTATATGATTTTGTAAGGATGAACTTTCTTTGGCCATGTTATTTTGAGAGGACATAATTGCTTAGTTAGTATGCTTGAAGTATTATTATTTTTATGTCAATATTGAACTTTTATCTTGAATCTTTCGGATCTGAATATTCATACCACAATTAAGAAGAATTACATTGAAATTATGCCAAGTAGCATTCCACATAAAAAATTCTGTTTTTATCATTTACCTACTCGAGGACGAGCAGGAATTAAGCTTGGGGATGCTTGATACGTCTCCAACGTATCTATTATTTTTGATTGCTCCATGCTATATTATCTTCTGTTTTGGACATTATTGGGCTTTATTATCCACTTTTATATTATTTTTAGGACTAATCTATTAACTGGAGGCCTAGCCCAGAATTGTTGTTGTTTTTGCCTATTTTAGGGTTTCGAATAAAAGGAATATCAAAAGGAGTCCAAACGGAATGAAACCTTCGGGAACGTGATTTTTGGAACGAACAAGATCCAGAAGACTTGGACCCTACGTCAAGCAACCAACAGGGAGGCCACGAGGTAGGGGGGCGCGCCTACCCCCAGGCGCACCCTCCACCCTCGTGGGCCCCTTATTGCTCCACCGATGTACTTCTTCCTCCTATATATACCTACGTACCCCCAAACGATCAGAGACGGAGCGAAAACCCTAATTCCACCACCGTAACTTCTTGTATCCACGAGATCCCATCTTAGGGGCCTGTTCCGGAGCTCCGCTGGAGGGGGCATCGATCACGGAGGGCTTCTACATCAACACCATAGCCTCTCCGATGAAGTGTGAGTAGTTTACCTCAGACCTTCGGGTCCATAGTTATTAGCTAGATGGCTTCTTCTCTCTTTTTGGATATCAATACAAAGTTCTCCCCCTCTCTTGTGGAGATCTATTGATGTAATCTTCTTTTGCGGTGGGTTTGTTGAGACCAATGAATTGTGGGTTTATGATCAAGTTTATCTATGAACAATATTTGAATCTTCTCTGAATTCTTTTATGTATGATTGGTTATCTTTGCAAGTATCTTCGAATTATCAGTTTGGTTTGGCCTACTAGATTGATCTTTCTTGTAATGGGAGAAGTGCTTGGCTTTGGGTTCAATCTTGCAGTGTCCTTTCCCAGTGACAGTAGGGGCAGCAAGGCACGTATTGTATTGTTGCCATCGAGGATAACTAGATGGGATTTTCATCATATTACATGAGTTTATCCCTCTACATCATGTCATCTTAAGGTGTTACTCTGTTCTTATGAACTTAATACTCTAGATGCATGCTGGATAGCGGTCGATGTGTGGAGTAATAGTAGTAGATGCATGCAGAAGTCGGTCTACTTGTCTCGGACGTGATGCCTATATACATGATCATACCTATATATTCTCATAACTATGCTCAATTCTGTCAATTGCTCAACAATAATTTGTTCACCCATCGTAAAATACCTATGCTCTTGAGAGAAGCCACTAGTGAAACCTATGGCCCCTGGGTCCATCTTCATCATATTAAATCTTCCAATACTTTGCTTTTTACTTTGCTTTTATTTTACTTTGCATCTTTATCATGAAAATACCAAAAATATTATCTTATCATATCTATCAGATCTCACTCTCATAAGTGACCGTGTAGGGATTGACAACCCCTTATCGCATTGGTTGCGAGGATTTATTTGTTTTGTGTAGGTGCGAGGGACTGGCGCGTAGCCTCCTACTGGATTGATACCTTGGTTCTCAAAACCGAGGGAAATACTTACGCTACTTTGCGGCACCACCCTTTCCTCTTCAAGGGAAAACCAACGCAAGTGCTCAAGAGGTAGCAGAAGACCTCAAATTCTGAGGATGAGGATCATGTGGCTGTTGAGGAAGAAGTCAGCTCCAAGAAAAAGGTGCTGAAGAAAGAGTATGGCACAGTTGCATCAACTATGCCTGGATTGCACAAAAAGGCCCCTGCCAAGAGGGTGCCAACCTTAAAAGTTAGAGCCTCAACTGCTGAAACCTCCAAGCCATCTGGAGAGGCTGCTGGAGAAGGAAAGAAAAGAAAAGAAAGGGTCAAGAAGACCACTGCCAGAGTACTTGGTAGATCCTCCATTATGAGA
Source organism: Triticum urartu (assembly GCF_003073215.2). Taxonomy (NCBI): domain Eukaryota; kingdom Viridiplantae; phylum Streptophyta; class Magnoliopsida; order Poales; family Poaceae; genus Triticum; species Triticum urartu. Next base: position 179,893,957 of record NC_053028.1, on the reverse strand, counting down.
GATTCAGAAGAAGAGGAGGAGGAAGAGGATGCTACACCAGCTCCTAAGGCTCAAAAGCTTATGGGAGATGCAATCAAGTCACGGGCTGCTCCATCTAAGCCCAAGTCTGTTCCCAAGGCTGCTGCTCAGAAACCCCCAAAACCCAAGAGGAACACCAGGAGTATACCTACTGAGAAGAACAAGGCCCCAGTGCCTGAAGCTGAAGAAGAAGATTATGATTCTCTTGTCTTGAGGAAGTTGAAGCCCAAAATTCATGACCACAATGATGCTCACCCAGTCGCTGAGGACATGCACATCAGGAAAGATGCAGGATTGAGGTTGTGTAGACAGTCTGATCCCTATGCTGTTAGGAGGAGGACTGCAGTTGACTACAGGTTCCATACAAAGGAACAACAAGATTTCTATGAGACCATTCTGCTTGACAAGAAACCCATAGTGTGTGACATGAAATGAGTGGATTGGGAGTTCATCCGGGAAAATGAAGATCACTTCCCTTGAGTGTATGACAGCTTTAAGGCTTGTGGAGTAGATGAATTCGTTGGACAAAAGTTCACCAAATGGAATGATGATTTGATCATGCAGTTCTACTCCACTGCCCACTTCTATCCAGATGGGAGGATAGTTTGGATGTCTGAGGGTACTAGGTACCAGTCCACAGTTGATGAATGGGCCAAGCTAATCAACGCCCCAAAGGAACATGAAGATGACTTGGATGTGTATGCCACCAAGAAGAAAGACCACAACTCAATGGCAAACATGTACAAGGAGATCCCTGATAAGGCTTTAGAAACTCATAAGTTTGGATCTATACACTATCTGTTGTCTGGTCTGCCTACCATTAACTGGATCTTAAGGCACACATTGCTACCCAAGTCAGGAGATCACAAGATGATCCAAGGACACTCCATCCACATGCTGCAAAATTTTTATGTCCCCCAGAAGTTCAAAGTTATGAGCTTGATTGTAGAAACGATCAAAAGGACTGCTGCTGATCAAAAGAGGAGTTGTGGATATGCTCCACACATTCAGGAGCTCATCAACTCTAAAATGGGCACATGGACTTACTTGCTGGACAAGGAGCATCTACCTCTATATCCTGAGTTTGAAGACAACACTATTGTGATGAATGAGGAAGAACCATCATCAGCTCAAGTCCAGGAGAAGAGAGCCAAGGAAAAGGCTAAGAAAGCTTCCCAGATGCCAAGTGTTGAAGAGGCATCTCGAGTCTTCCTGAAGAGCAAGCAAGATTAGTTAGGCTATCTGATTCAAGCTATACTAAGGATTGAGAAGGGCTTGGCCACCCTGACTCAGAATCAGGAGAGCCTGGAGAGGATTGTGGAAACAAAATTCTATGATCTTGATCTGAAGGTGACTGAGATTCAGACTGCAGTTGAGCAGCTTCAGGAGGAAGCAGAGGAGAGGAGAGGAAAAGCAACCACTGATGCTTTTAAGCGTGTGCCACGAGGTCCAAGGTCTGCTGCAGTGCCAGTTTCAGATGCTAGAGCTTCAGTGTCAACACCAGCAGCTACAGCTCCAGTGCCACCTTCAGCACCCACTCCATCAGCTCCAACTACTTCATCAGAAGCCTTCGTCCTTGGAGTTCTACCTACACCACCTACCGAAGACCAAGCCTGAGAGACGTATAACACTATGCATTTTCAAACTTTTTGGTAACTTGTTGCCAAAGGGGGAGAAATATGTATAGATCATAGGCTTCGAGAGAGTTTTTTATCTCTCTTGCTATTTTGGTTGAAGTACTTTATTGTGTGCTTGTGTGAGATACTTTATGTACTCGTGAGATACTTATATGATCATGTGGTTGATCATATGCTACCTTAATGTTTGGTTGAATGATGCTATCCTTTATATTCCATATATGATCATTCACTTGCTTGGTGATGAGTGCATGCTTTTAATTTCTATCATTTTGAGCGCTCCACCAAGATGTATGTGACATGGAAGAGTAACCCATGATCCTAATCGATTGTGCATTTGCATTCAAAATCAAATTTTAAATAATGCACAAATTTAGGGGGAGCTCTTGCTTATCACATACTTCTCAAAGCGACGATGTTTTTCAATCTTATAATCATTTGTCGAAGCTTTGATCTATATGTTGTCATCAATTACCAAAACGGGGAGATTGAAAGTGCAACTATCCCTGGGTGGTTTTGGTAATTCCTAACAACATATAGCTCATTGAGCTAATGCTACTTGAAGATAAATATTTCAGGAAAAGCTCAATGATTGGCATGGCATGGATTAGAAAGTGGACCCCTCAAAATGCTAAGGACAAAAGGATTGGCTCAAACTCAAAGCACAAGACTCTACATTTCATTTTTAGTGATCCAAGATCACATTGAGTCCATAGAAAAAGCCAATACTATTAAGAGGGGATGAGGTGTTGCTTAATGAGGTTCTTGCTCAAAGTGCTTAGTGATATGCTTCACAACCCTCAACCACTTTATCATATCCAAATATATCCCAAACCAAAAGTCAAACTCGGCCCCACCGATTTGATCTATCCGGCGCCACCGAGTTCACTTAACATAGCCACTGCCACAAACCCTAGTCTTTTCGGTCCCACCGATAGGGATCTCGGTCTGATCGAGATGGGATTGTAATCTTTCTGTTTCCCTTCGTAACGTTTCGGTCCAACCGAGATGAGTGATCGGTCCCACCGAGATTGCAATGCAAACTCTGTGTTTCCCTTTCGTGACGTTTTGGTCCTACCGAGAGAGCGAATCGGTCCCACCGAGATTGCCTGACCAACTCTCTGGTTAGTCTATTACCAAAATAGGTCTCACCGAGTTTGTGTAATCAGTCTCACCGAGATTATGTTATGCCCTAACCCTAATGATATCGGTCCCACCGAGTTGACATGTCGGTCCCACCAAAAACCCTAACGGTCACATTATGAACTAAATCGATCTGATCGAGTTGTATGATTCGGTCCCACCGAGTTTGGTGATTTATGTGTAACGGTTAGATTTTCTGTGGAGGCTATATATACCCCTCCACCCACTCTTCATTCGTGGAGAGAGCCATTAGAACATGCCTACACTTCCAACATACATTTTCTGAGAGTGAACCACCTACACTTGTGCTGAGGTCAAGATACTTCATTCCAACCACATAAATCTTAGGCTATGTTCGATAGCAAAGATTATAAAAACTAAAGTATCGAAAAACTACAGTAATATAGTCGGTAGGTACCCAATGCTACAGTTTTGACATAACAGAGTATTTTTGAAGTATTTAGAATACAGTGGATGTGTTTGACAAGAGTGCATGCATCGACGTAATATTAACTAGCTAGCCGTTTGAACCAGTTGCAGATGATGCGTTGCTAGTTACAAACTGATGAAGGGCGCACAGAGCACCGGCGTGCACAAACTTGTACAACCATGCACTAACTGAACCGAACGGCCAAGCTAAATGCAATGCACAAGCTCTTAGTGTACATTTACCAAAGTACACCGACAACACCGCGTCACACCTCGCGGCGGAGCTGCGTGTTGACGGGAGTGGCTGCGGCTTGGTTTTCTTTCGCGTCTTGGAGCACCAGGAGCTAACGCTCGGCAAGACAGCAGTGCCGCCAGCGCACCACACAGCGAAGCGCTGGTGAACTGAACGACTTGGCCTTCATCTGCATCGCCGTCGAGGTAGTTGCGCCGTTGAAAGATACAAGTCTAGCAGCCTACTCCTTCCCATCGACTACGGTACTCTATTCTGTACGCACCACATTGTACTGCCTATCCTTGATTTGTTCATGGCGCCCGGTCAAGACGAGCTCCACGGACAACAGGGCATCCACGGCGGCTTGGGAGCGATCGAAGATAACGATGGGCTTGTTCTTTTCACGTGCTCTGTTTTTAAAAAAGAGGTCTGGAGTTCTTTTTTTTACGCAGAGAAAATACCGCAGTATTGGAAAAACTGTAGTATTAATACCACATTTTTGAGTGGTTGTTAAACAACTCAAAGTAATTAAAACCATGATAATCCTAAAAACTGTAGTATTTTTAAAATACTTAGAAAATATTGAGCTATCAAACAGGGCCTTATTGGTTATAATCCACTATGGAATCACAAACTATGGCTAGCCTAGTTGGTAGGGCTGTTGGACGTGCGGTGCCTGAAGGTCAATTGTTCAATTCCTAGTTTACACATGATTTTCTTGTTATTTTATTACTAGCTTTTTGCTAAAGACTGGCGCACCTAAAAAAATTGAACGAGGCCTCAATTCCGGGTTTTAGTCGGACCAGCGGTCTAGTATGGTTTTTAAAACCATGTTCAAAAGTGAAATTGTTTGTTGTCGGTCTTCCACTCCTTCGTGAGTACCAGCGTTAAATTGTTAATTTTACATGATCATTTTCAAATGTACATTTGCATTGATGGTCATCAAGTCATCCAAAAAACCGCGTAAAAGTATGGTTAATATGATATTTACTGCAACCATATCGAAATAGTTCTGTACAAGTATTTAGTACCAAACTGTATTGTTTTTGTACCATATTGCCTAAAGAATGAAAACTTTATTTACCTATATAAAACGTATTTATATAAAAAACATTTTGGCACGTGGGCTCTATGTGTGAAGGTATTCGTGATCTCTGTATATAGTTGATTTTAGTATTTCTATTTCCCCATATAATATAACTTGTAACACTATGATCAACTCATGATTATGTGTTACTAATCGTAAAGTTCGTAACATATACCACCAACACATACTTATATGTTACTATGTGAAAACATATGTAACACAATGATACTAATGAAGGAAATATGCCCTAGAGGCAATAATAATGTTATTATTTTATTTCCTTATATCATGATAAATGTTTATTATTCATGCTAGAATTGTATTATCCGGAAACATAATACTTGTGTGAATACATAGACAAACCAAACGTCACTAGTATGCCTCTACTTGACTAGCTCGTTAATCGAAGATGGTTATGTTTCCTAACCATAGACATGTATTGTCATTTGATTAATGGGATCACATCATTAGGAGAATGATGTGATTGACATGACCCATTCCATTAGCTTAGCACCCGATCGTTTAGTATATTGCTATTGCTTTCTTCATGACTTATACATGTTCCTATGACTATGAGATTATGCAACTCCCGTTTACCGGAGGAACACTTTGTGTGCTACCAAACGTCACAACGTAACTGGGTGATTATAAAGGAGCTCTACAGGTGTCTCCAAAGGTGAATGTTGGGTTGGTGTATTTCGAGATTAGGATTTGTCACTCTGATTGTCGGAGAGGTATCTCTGGGCCCTCTCGGTAATGCACATCACATAAGCCTTGCAAGCATTATAACTAATGAGTTAGTTGCAAGATGATGTATAACGAAACGAGTAAAGAGACTTGCCGGTAACGAGATTGAACTAGGTATGGAGATACCGACGATCGAATCTCGGGCAAGTAACATACCGATGACAAAGGGAACAACGTATGTTGTTATGCGGTCTGACCGATAAAGATCTTCGTAGAATATGTAGGAGCCAATATGAGCATCCAGGTTCCGCTATTGGTTATTGACCAGAGACGTGTCTCGGTCATGTCTACATTGTTCTCGAACCCGTAGGGTCCGCACGCTTAAGGTTTTGATGACAGTTATATTATGAGTTTATGAGTTTTGATGTACCGAAGTTAGTTCGGAGTCCCGGATGTGATCACGGACATGACGAGGAGTCTCGAAATGGTCGAGACATAAAGATTGATATATTGGACGGCTATATTCGGACACCGGAAGTGTTCCGGGTGATTTCGGAGAAAACCGGAGAGCCGGAGGGTTACCGGAACCCCCCGGGAGAAGTAATGGGCCATATGGGCCTTAGTGGAGAGAGAGAGGGGTAGCCAAAGGTGGGCCGTGTGCCTCCTCCCCCCTGGTCCGAATTGGACTAGGAGAGGGGGGCGGCGCCCCCCTTTCCTTCTCCCTCCCCACTTCTTTCCCCCTCCTAGTAGGAGTCCTACTCCTACTAGGAGGAGGACTCCTCCTTGGCGCGCCATAGGGGCCGGCCGACCTCCTCCCCTTGATCCTTTATATACGGGGGCAGGGGGCACCCCTAGACACACAAGTTGATCCACGTGATCATATTCTTAGCCGTGTGCGGTGCCCCCTTCCACCATAATCCTTGATAATATTGTAGCGGTGCTTAGGCGAAGCCCTGCGACGGTAGTACATCAAGATCGTCACCACGCCGTCGTGCTGACAGAACTCTTCCCCGACACTTTGCTGGATCGGAGTCCGGGGATCGTCATCGAGCTGAACGTGTGCTAAAACTCGGAGGTGCCGTAGTTTCGGTGCTTGATCGGTCGGGCCGTGAAGACGTATGACTACATCAACCGCTTTGTGCTAACGCTTCCGCTGTCGGTCTACAACGGTACGTAGATCACACTCTCCCCTCTCGTTGCTATGCATCACCATGATCTTGCGTGTGCGTAGGAAATTTTTTGAAATTACTACGTTCCCTAACAGTGGTATCCGAGCCTAGGTTTTATGTGTTGATGTTATATGCACGAGTAGAACACAAGTGAGTTGTGGGCGATATAAGTCATACTGCTTACCAGCATGTCATACTTTGGTTCGGCGGTATTGTTGGACGAAGCGGCCCAGACCGACATTACACGTACGCTTACGCGAGACCGGTTCTCCCGACATGCTTTGCACAAAGGTGGCTAGCGGGTGACAGTTTCTCCAACTTTAGTTGAACCGAGTGTGGCTACGCCCGGTCCTTGCGAAGGTTAAAACAACACCAACTTGACAAACTATCATTGTGGTTTTGATGCGTAGGTAAGATTGGTTCTTGCTTAAGCCCGTAGCAGCCACGTAAAACTTGCAACAACAAAGTAGAGGATGTCTAACTTGTTTTTGCAGGGCATGTTGTGATATGATATGGTCAAGACATGATGCTAAATTTTATTGTATGAGATGATCATGTTTTGTAATCAAGTTATCGGCAACTGGCAGGAGCCATATGGTTGTCGCTTTATTGTATGCAATGCAATTGCGCTGTAATGCTTTACTTTATCACTAAGCGGTAGCGATAGTCGTGGAAGCATAAGATTGGCGAGACGACAACGATGCTACGATGGTGATCAAGGTGTCGCGCCGGTGACAATGGTGATCACGACGGTGCTTCGAAGATGGAGATCACAAGCACAAGATGATGATGGCCATATCATATCACTTATATTGATTGCATGTGATGTTTATCTTTTATGCATCTTATCTTGCTTTGATTGACGGTAGCATTTTAAGATGATCTCTCACTAATTATCAAGAAGTGTTCTCCCTGAGTATGCACCGTTGCGAAAGTTCTTCATGCTGAGACACCACGTGATGATCGGGTGTGATAGGCTCTACGTTCAAATACAACGGGTGCAAAATAGTTGCACACGCAGAATACTCAGGTGATACTTGACGAGCCAAGCATATACAGATATGGCCTCGGAACACAGAGACCGAAAGGTCGAGCGTGAATCATATAGTAGATATGATCAACATAGCGATGTTCACCAATGAAACTACTCCATCTCACGTGATGATCGGACATGGTTTAGTTGATTTGGATCACGTAATCACTTAGAGGATTAGAGGGATGTCTATCTAAGTGGGAGTTCCTTAGTAATATGATTAATTGAACCTAAATTTATCATGAACTTAGTACCTGATAGTATCTTGCTTGTTTATGTTTGATTGTAGATAGATGGCCTGTGCTGTTGTTCCGTTGAATTTTAATGCGTTCCTTGAGAAAGCAAAGTTGAAAGATGATGGTAGCAATTACACGGACTGGGTCCGTAACTTGAGGATTATCCTCATTGCTGCACAGAAGAATTACGTCCTGGAAGCACCGCTGGGTGCCAGGCCTGCTGCTGGAGCAACACCAGATGTTATGAACGTCTGGCAGAGCAAAGCTGATGACTACTCGATAGTTCAGTGTGCCTTGCTTTATGGCTTAGAATCGGGACTTCAACGACGTTTTGAACGTCATGGAGCATATGAGATGTTCCAGGAGTTGAAGTTAATATTTCAAGCAAATGCCCGGATTGAGAGATATGAAGTCTCCAATAAGTTCTATAGCTGCAAGATGGAGGAGAACAGTTCTGTCAGTGAGCATATACTCAAAATGTCTGGGTATAATAATCACTTGATTCAATTGGGAGTTAATCTTCCAGATGATTGCGTCATTGACAGAATTCTCCAATCACTGCCACCAAGCTACAAGAGCTTCGTGATGAACTATAATATGCAAGGGATGAATAAAACTATTCCCGAGCTCTTCGCAATGCTGAAAGCTGCGGAGGTAGAAATCAAGAAGGAGCATCAAGTGTTGATGGTCAACAAGACCACTAGTTTCAAGAAAAAGGGCAAAGGGAAGAAGAAGGGGAACTTCAAAAAGAACAGCAAGCAAGTTGCTACTCAAGAGAAGAAACCCAAACCTGGACCTAAGCCTGAAACTGAGTGCTTCTACTGCAAGCAGACTGGTCACCGGAAGCGAAACTACCCCAAGTATTTGGCGGATAAGAAGGATGGCAAGGTGAACAAAGGTATATGTGATATACATGTTATTGATGTGTACCTTACTAATGCTCGTAGTAGCACCTGGGTATTTGATACTGGTTCTGTTGCTAATATTTGCAACTCGAAACAGGGACTACGGATTAAGCAAAGATTGGCTAAGGACGAGGTGACGATGCGCGTGGGAAATGGTTCCAAAGTCGATGTGATCGCAGTCGGCACGCTACCTCTACATCTACCTTCGGGATTAGTATTAGACCTAAATAATTGTTATTTAGTGCCAGCGTTAAGCATGAACATTATATCTGGATCTTGTTTGATGCGAGATGGTTATTCATTTAAATCAGAGAATAATGGTTGTTCTATTTATATGAGTAATATCTTTTATGGTCATGCACCCTTAAAGAGTGGTCTATTCTTATTAAATCTCGATAGTAGTGACACACATATTCATAATGTTGAAGCCAAAAGATGTAGAGTTGATAATGATAGTGCAACTTATTTGTGGCACTGCCGTTTGGGTCATATCGGTGTAAAGCACATGAAGAAACTCCATACTGATGGGCTTTTGGAACCACTTGATTATGAATCACTTGGTACTTGCGAACCGTGCCTTATGGGTAAGATGACAAAAACACCGTTCTCCGGTACTATGGAGAGAGCAACAGATTTGTTGGAAATCATACATACAGATGTATGTGGTCCAATGAATGTTGAGGCTCATGGCGGATATCATTATTTTCTCACCTTCATAGATGACTTAAGCAGATATGGGTATATCTACTTAATGAAACATAAGTCTGAAACATTTGAAAAGTTCAAAGAATTTCAGAGTGAAGTTGAAAATCATCGTAACAAGAAAATAAAATTCCTACGATCTGATCGTGGAGGAGAATATTTGAGTTACGAGTTTGGTGTACATTTGAAACAATGTGGAATAGTTTCGCAACTCACACCACCCGGAACACCACAACGTAATGGTGTGTCCGAACGTCATAATCGTACTTTACTAGATATGGTGCGATCTATGATGTCTCTTACTGATTTACCGCTATCGTTTTGGGGATATGCTCTAGAGACGGCCACATTCATGTTAAATAGGGCACCATCAAAATCCGTTGAGACGACACCTTATGAACTGTGGTTTGGCAAGAAATCAAAGTTGTCATTTCTGAAAGTTTGGGGCTGCGATGCTTATGTGAAAAAGCTTCAACCTGATAAGCTCGAACCCAAATCGGAGAAATGTGTCTTCATAGGATATCCAAAGGAAACTATTGGATACACCTTCTATCACAGATCCGAAGGCAAGACTTTTGTTGCTAAATTCGGAAACTTTCTAGAGAAGGAGTTTCTCTCGAAAGAAGTGAGTGGGAGGAAAGTAGAACTTGACGAGGTAACTGTACCTGTTCCCCTATTGGAAAGTAGTACATCACAGAAACCAGTTTCTGTGACACCTACACCGATTAGTGAGGAAGCTAATGATAATGATCATGAAACTTCAGAACAAGATACTACTGAACCCCGTAGATCAACCAGAGTAAGATCCGCGCCAGAGTGGTACAGTAATCCTGTTCTGGAAGTCATGCTACTAGATCATGATGAACCTACGAACTATGAAGAAGCGATGGTGAGCCCAAATTCTGCAAAATGGCTTGAAGACATGAAATCTGAGATGGGATCCATGTATGAGAACAAAGTATGGACTTTGGTTGACTTGCCCAATGATCGGCAAGAAATTGAGAATAAATGGATCTTCAAGAAGAAGACTGACGCTGACGGTAATGTTACTGTCTACAAAGCTTGACTTGTCACAAAAGGTTTTCGGCAAGTTCAAGGGATTGACTACGATGAGACCTTCTCACCCGTAGCGATGCTTAAGTCTATCCGAATCATGTTAGAAATTGCCGCATTTTATGATTATGAAATTTGGCAAATGGATGTCAAAACTGCATTCCTGAATGGATTTTTGCAAGAAGAGTTGTATATGATGCAGCTGAAAGGTTTTGTCGATCCAAAGGGAGCTAACAAAGTGTGCAAGCTCCAGCGATCCATTTATGGACTGGTGCAAGCCTCTTGGAGTTGGAATAAACGCTTTGATAGTGTGATCAAAGCATTTGGTTTTATACAGACTTTTGGAGAAGCCTGTATTTACAAGAAAGTGAGTGGGAGCTCTGTAGCATTTCTGATATTATATGTAGATGACATATTACTAATCGGAAATGATATAGAATTTCTGGATAGCATAAAGGGATACTTGAATAAGAGTTTTTCAATGAAAGACCTCGGTGAAGCTGCTCACATATTGGGCATTAAGATCTATAGAGACAGATCAAGACGCTTAATTGGACTTTCACAAAGCACATACCTTGACAAAGTTTTGAAAAAGTTCAAAATGGATCAAGCAAAGAAAGGATTCTTGCCTGTGTTACAAGGTGTGAAATTGAGTAAGACTCAAAGTCCGACCAATGCAGAAGATAGAGAGAAAATGAAAGATGTTCCCTATGCTTCAGCCATAGGCTCTATCATGTATGCAATGCTGTGTACCAGACCTGATGTGTGTCTTGCTATAAGTCTAGCAGGGAGGTACCAAAGTAATCCAGGAGTGGATCACTGGACAGCGGTCAAGAACATCCTGAAATACCTGAAAAGGACTAAGCATATGTTTCTCATATATGGAGGTGACAAAGAGCTCATCGTAAATGGTTACGTTGATGCAAGCTTTGACACTGATCCGGACGATTCTAAATCGCAAACCGGATACGTGTTTACATTAAATGGTGGAGCTGTTAGTTGGTGCAGTTCTAAACAAAGCGTTGTGGCGGGATCTACATGTGAAGCGGAGTACATAGCTGCTTCGGAAGCAGCAAACGAAGGAGTCTAGATGAAGGAGTTCATATCCGATCTAGGTGTCATACCTAGTGCATCGGGTCCAATGAAAATCTTTTGTGACAATACTGGTGCAATTGCCTTGGCAAAGGAATCCAGATTTCACAAGAGAACCAAGCACATCAAGAGATGCTTCAGTTCCATCCGGGATCTAGTCCAGGTGGGAGACATAGAGATTTGCAAGATACATACGGATCTGAATGTAGCAGACCCGTTGACTAAGCCTCTTCCACGAGCAAAACATGATCAACACCAAAGCTCCATGGGTGTTAGAATCATTACTATGTAATCTAGATTATTGACTATAGTGCAAGTGGGAGACTGAAGGAAATATGCCCTAGAGGCAATAATAATGTTATTATTTTATTTCCTTATATCATGATAAATGTTTATTATTCATGCTAGAATTGTATTATCCGGAAACATAATACTTGTGTGAATACATAGACAAACCAAACGTCACTAGTATGCCTCTACTTGACTAGCTCGTTAATCGAAGATGGTTATGTTTCCTAACCATAGGCATGTGTTGTCATTTGATTAATGGGATCACATCATTAGGAGAATGATGTGATTGACATGACCCATTCCATTAGCTTAGCACCCGATCGTTTATTATGTTGCTATTGCTTTCTTCATGACTTATACATGTTCCTATGACTATGAGATTATGCAACTCCCATTTACCGGAGGAACACTTTGTGTGCTACCAAACGTCACAACGTAACGGGGTGATTATAAAGGAGCTCTACAGGTGTCTCCAAAGGTGAATGTTGGGTTGGCGTATTTCGAGATTAGGATTTGTCACTCCGATTGTCGGAGAGGTATCTCTGGGCCCTCTCGGTAGTGCACATCACATAAGCCTTGCAAGCATTACAACTAATGAGTTAGTTGCAAGATGATGTATTACGAAACGAGTAAAGAGACTTGCCGGTAACGAGATTGAACTAGGTATTGAGATACCGACGATCGAATCTCGGGCAAGTAACATACCAATGACAAAGGGAATAACGTATGTTGTTATGCGGTCTGACCGATAAAGATCTTCGTAGAATATGTAGGAGCCAATATGAGCATCCAGGTTCCGCTATTGGTTATTGACCGGAGACGTGTCTCGGTCATGTCTACATTGTTCTCGAACCCGTAGGGTCCGCACGCTTAAGGTTTCGATGACAGTTATATTATGAGTTTATGAGTTTTGATGTACCGAAGTTAGTTTGGAGTCCCGGATGTGATCACGGACATGATGAGGAGTCTCGAAATGGTCGAGACATAAAGATTGATATATTGGACGGCTATATTCAGACACCGGAAGTGTTCCGGGTGATTTCGGAGAAAACCGGAGAGCCGGAGGGTTACCGGAACCCCCCAAGGAGAAGTAATGGGCCATATGGGCCTTAGTGGAGAGAGAGGGGCAGCCAAAGGTGGGCCGCGCGCCTCCTCCCCCCTGGTCCGAATTGGACTAGGAGAGGGGGCGGCGCCACCCTTTCCTTCTCCCTCCCCACTTCTTTCCCCCTCCTAGTAGGAGTCCTACTCCGGACTCCTACTAGGAGGAGGACTCCTCCTTGGCGCGCCATAGGGGCCGGCCGGCCTCCTCCCCTTGATCCTTTATATACGGGGGCAGGGGGCACCCCTAGAAACACAAGTTGATCCACGTGATCATATTCTTAGCCATGTGCGGTGCCCCCTTCCACCATAATCCTCGATAATATTGTAGCGGTGCTTAGGCGAAGCCCTGCGACGGTAGTACATCAAGATCGTCACCACGCCATCGTGCTGACGGAACTCTTCCCCGACACTTTGCTAGATCAGAGTCCGGGGATCGTCATCGAGCTGAACGTGTGCTAAAACTTGGAGGTGCCGTAGTTTCGGTGCTTGATCGGTCGGGCCGTGAAGACGTACGACTACATCAACCGCATTGTGCTGACGCTTCCGCTGTCGGTCTACAAGGGTACGTAGATCACACTCTCCCCTCTCGTTGCTATGCATCACCATGATCTTGCGTGTGCGTAGGAAATTTTTTGAAATTACTACGTTCCCTAACAACTAACACATATTTATATGTTACTGTTAAATACCCCTGTACCACATTTTGGGGCCTTATATAGGCCCAGTTCTTTTGGTCGTTTCTCCCAGAATCTTGAGAATCGACCATCCACCCAGCTTCTCCCAGAATCTTGAACCCATATCTTTTTTACAATCCTAGCTAGTTAGGATGTAAACAGCTAGGATTGTCAAAAAAATATGAGTTCAAGATTCTGAGAGAAGCTGGGTGGAGGGTCGATTATCCAGATTTTGGGAGAATCGGCCAAAAGAACTGGGCCATAGTATGTGTTACTATCTTCCATCCAACACAAAATGAGATGTTACTGGAAATTACCTTGTCACACATTTTTGTATGTGTTACATGATTGTGTTACTTAAAGTCTGTTTTGTTGTAGTGCCATTGGGCCGTTTGCAGCCCATGTTATCTTTCGGCCTTCTCAGGGCCCATCTATTCTTGGGCTCATTTCCAGCATTCGGTTACTTACGGCTCGTTACTGCCATTTTCTGCTTATGGGCCAAATTCAGCCCGTGGTTACAGTCGGCCTGTTTGTGGCCCGTTAATACGCTGGGCTTTTTTCATAGCGTCATCAAATATGGCCTATTAACGACCGCCCGTTATGGTCGGCCCATGAACGGACGACTCCAACTCTAGCCCATTTACGGCCATAGTGCGATCTGTTTTTGGCCCATGTTTGGCCAATCGATCATACGACCCGTATAAGGCCCATTGATGATACGTCCCGTAGAAGGCCCATTGTTTCTACGTCCCGTAGAAGGCCCATTGTTTCTATGGCCCGTAGAAGGCCCATTGTTTCTACGGACCGTAGGAGGCCCAGTGTCACTACAGTAAATATAGGTTTAGACCTGCTAATGGCCCAAGATGATTATAGGCCCACGTTTTGGCCCATATGAGTAACGGGCCGGCCTGAAGACCTAGAACACTGAGATCCACTGAACCTTCCGGCCTAAATTACAACATACCGACCAAAGAATAAACCTATACTATACAATAAAGAAATTACGACATATTACATCCACTGGGAATCAAAGTTCTCTACCGGTGATAATAAAGCACAACATGACCGCAGATTACATACATTGGGCATCAAAGGTCGCCACCAGTGCATATAAACACGCCGGCAAAAGAATATACAAAATTGAGAGCACTTCAGAAGGCAATAGACCTGGCAAGGTCAGGCCCCGCAAGCAGCCGAACAAGCTGATGAGACTTCAGTTGTGTCAACGATAGATGCTTCATCCCTAGCTGTATGGCACCATAGTGCGCAAGGCAGTCCCCTGACATCTTCATTACATCTTTGACTTCAAGTCGGAGCTGAGCTGAAGCAAGCCTTTCCACTTTAAGTTGAGACTGAAGAAGTCGAACTGATTGAGGCTGTGACTGCATAAAGGTTGTCTCACACCTGGTGGTGAGTAGCTTCAAGTCACTGTCTTCATCAAGACAGGACCTTGGGGGTCATCTCGCTGTCCTCAAGATGGTTTGGCTCACTATCTTTCCTAAAGTTCTGCCTGGCATAAGAGATATGACTCTGAAAGAGAAACAAGGAGACACGTAACAGGTTTCACAATTATATAAGCAAATAAATGGATCTGTTCTGCATAAGGAACATGTTTTTTACAACTACAATTTAAAACTGGTAGTTGTTGCAAACATCCAATCAGATATAAATAGCAGTGGAGGAAATGATGCCTATCCAAATCTATACTAGAACAAAGTTTGAAGGCTTGAGAGGGATGAACTTTCATTACATGTTAACACGGGCTGGACAAAGCCCTTCTCCATGTTGATGGAAGGATAATTCAATAAATTCCCCAAAGAAAAGTATTTATAAGCGTTGCCATTATTCTACATTTTGCAAAGAGTAAATATAGATCAAATAATATTGGAAGAAATAGAGGATAATGAAGCTCGGGTGCAGACTGGTGATACATAATCAAATATCAATTAATCAAGTATAGTGTTACAAGGCAAAAGGTACTGACAAGAGGAATGCAGACATCAACGTGTGTAGTGGCATTGGCTTTATTCAACATTTTGGTAAGAGTAAATGTAGATATGATAATTTGGAGAAAGCGGAGGGCAGGGCAGATAAGATGCAGAGTAATGCTAGACAATCAACTATCTCGCTATGCATGTACAATAATACCACCACTGTCCGTTATTACTTGTCGCTCAAATGAATGTATCTAGCACTATTAAGTTCTAAATACATCCAATTAATCAACAATTAATTCGATACAGAGGGAGTACATGACAACAGGTACTTACATGAGCAATCCAAAACTTCATAACCATTGTGTTAATTCTACATTTATCTAAGAGTAAATATAGATATTATAATTTCAAGAAAAGGGAGGATAAAGAAGCAAACATTTACAGTGATGCTACATAATCAAATAGCAATGAGTGTAAGTATGCTGACAAAGGGCAAGAGGTACTGACAAGA
Organism: Triticum urartu; assembly: GCF_003073215.2. Taxonomy (NCBI): domain Eukaryota; kingdom Viridiplantae; phylum Streptophyta; class Magnoliopsida; order Poales; family Poaceae; genus Triticum; species Triticum urartu. The sequence goes on along the minus strand of NC_053028.1, from coordinate 179,878,020 downwards.
GTAATGCAGAGCCCAGTATTGTCGTGAGATCCTATGATCCTTTGAGCAAGGAGATTCATCTGAAATTAGTTTTCATACAAGAGAGAAGGTAAGGCACATGCAGAAATTTAGGATTTCAAATCTGAATTGATATCATATACAGTACCGGACGCTGGGCTCTCAGCAGTTCTAATAGGGGTTTGGCCACTGGAGTAGGGGTAAAGTCTGGTACAGTTGGGCCTGTGTTTTTTGTGGCTGCTGATCTATCTGATTTAACATGTACCACTACCTTTTCCAAATAGCTAGTTTGTACTCCTTGAGGATCCGCACTTACCCTCTTCCTTTTGGACATCTATTACGAAAGAACAACATTTGACTGGAAAAACATGGTATGACAACACATGGAATAGGTACAGAAAATGGATAGGTATGGCATATACTCATATATGATGCTTAAACTAAGCAGATGGTGTAACAAAGTAGAAGTAATGCAAGAGGTCAGATGCAAAATATGTGCGACCAATACAACCTTGCCAAGTTAGAGCATGCACCTTGATGGGTGAATAAGATAGGCCATCCTCCACCATGCCAAGTTTGTTAGCCAATGGATTGTTTCGCAATATTCCTCTCGTTCGCCCATTCTCATATTCATTTTGATAATGTTCAATACCTAACATGCATGAAAACATAAAAACAAGTGAGATTATCTTTGCAATGCAGAAGTGATTCTAATCCAATACTTCCTCCCTGTAAACCCCTTTGTGCTGTCTCTGCAATTCTTCTAAGAGGTGCCAAGCATGCTGTAATTTGGTGTGTGCATTAATATAATGTGGCCTACTACTCAAAATATGAGAGCTCCAAAAGTGATGATACTTCGCAGATGACAGCTTCAACATATAGTAAAGAAGAACAAGTCGACCTGATCTGACAGATTCAAAATATACTAAGGCAGAATAACTTGACCTGACCAGTCGACCGCAAGAGAAGAGGATCATCTTACAGAAGAGCAGAAGAGCAAGCAGATTGAAGATATTACAAGGCTTTCTATACAATGTCGGTTGGCCAGCCATGATGAACCAGAGCGCATAGAGAAATAGTATTCCTTCTGGTATCTCCATATGTGGCTCACATGCATTTTGAAACTAAAGTAGGAACATTTAGCTGACCAATTAAACATCTCTCAGTTTTACTAATATCAGCATAATATCATATTTGAATTTGTACAACTAAGCTTATTTGGCTCGATGGGTGGAGCAGTGCTATTACGACACGAACCACGTAGGCTGATCGTGATCATCATAAAATGGGGAAACCGTAAGCATGATGAGTATAGTGTTGACCATGGCAGTGGGGTGGCAGATCTGAATCTGCAAACCGCGCAAAGGGTAGTTAGCAACCGATGTTTTCTTTGAAATAACAACTAAGATTTGGTATGGACAAGAAAGTACAGTCAACAAGTGACAAAGAAATGCAATTCTACTGTCTCTCTATATGTCGGACATGCATTTGGAAACTCAAGTGGGTCCTTTAGCTAACCAATTAAATGTGTCTATTAACAAATATCAGTATCATATCACAATCATATTTGAACAACTAAGCTTTGAAATTTTGAGTGTTGTGTTGTTTAGCTTGAAGGGTGGAGTAATGCTAGTACGACAGAAAGCACCTACGCACATCATAGTAGAGTAGATAAAAGGGGAAAACCCTAAGCATCAAGAGTAAAATCAGGAAAGTGGAACTAGCTGGACCAGTGGGTGGCGCACATGATTTTTGAAACGAATGTAGGAACATTAGGTGACCAATTAAACGTTCTCTATTTTAGTAATATGAGCATCATATCAGATTCGTATTTCAACACGTGAGCTTTGGAATTATGAGTGGCATGTTGTTTCGCTTGATGGGTTGAGGTCTTGAGGAGCAGTGCTAGCACGACATGAAGCAGTGAAGCACCTACGATGATGGTAGTGAATATAAAGGGGGGAAACCATAAGCTTTACGAGTATAGTGACCGTGACATGGCGGATCTGAAGGTGCAAACCGGACAAAGCTACTTCGCAACCAATGTTTGCATTCAACTAGCCACTACGATTTGGTACGGACAAGAAAAGTACAGTAAACAATTTAAGATCTATTTTCCAGGTGAGATCAATAACTTAAGCACATATGGAAGAGTACCACCTCTCTTGCGACGCCGTGTAGGCCCATGCTGATACGTTGAGGGTGCTGCGGGTGCGATGGCTGTTGGCGGCGGGGAAGAAGACTTTAGATGGCAGACGGCCGGGTCGGGGGATAAATCCTGTTGCCGTGGATGAGGCGGTCATAGGACCAGCAACGACAAGGTGGACAACGACGCCGATGAAGCGAGACGATGCGATGAAAGGATCCTGGTCCGATGTCGTGGATGAGAGACGTTTATCTCTTGCAGTGGATGACGGGGTAGGGGTAGCGGCTCCGGCAAGGTGGAGGATCGGGTGGCGGACGGAGGAGGCTGGCTGCAGTGGGGAGGTTGTCATGGCGCCGACGGTGTATGAATGGGGAAATGGAGGGGGAGGGGGGATCTCAAACTTTGGGACGCGCTTTTCTGGAATGTGGGAAAGTTATGAACTTATCCCCCGTTTAAAATTTTGGACATCACATCGATTGGGGATAGGACGGTAATCTCGCATCTCCCAAATATTTTCCGGTAACGATTTCGGGCGAGGAGAGGGTGTTTTGCCGCCCACGGTTGGCGCCCACGGTGTATGAACGGGGCAAACAGGTAGGGCGGTTGTGTTACGTCTGAGGGAAGTTACACATCTGCCCCTATTTAAAATATTAGCCTACATCAATTTCGGACGAGGAGAGTTTGTTTTGCCACCCACCGTGGATGAATGGGGAAATGGAGGGAGAGACACATGTCTTTCAGACGAGCTTGAATCAAATGTGTTTTGCCGCCCACATTTGGCGTCCACCGTGTCTGAATGACCTCAGAGGTCGTTGTGTCACGTCTGATTGAAGTTACTAGTCTACCCCTATCGACAGCAGTGTAAATCCGGTCGATAAGGATGTCAAGTGTCAGGGGTAGACATTAATTTCCATCTCGCAAACACTTGCTTCGGTCAGCCCACAAATGATAGTGGGTGTTTAGCCGCTTCGTTCAAAATTTGGAAGAATTAGCATTCACGTTTGCCCTGGGCCCTGGCAACTAAATCCAAATCCAATTTTTATTCAATTACGAATATCCACAAATAATTCTACGTTTTGTTATTTATTTCTTCAAAACCACAACAAAGATTTATTCCACCTTTATATATGATTATGATTTAGAAATTCCGTGATCTTCGAATTTAGTAGGTTGGATACACTTTGAGTCGAACAGTTATTTCATCCAATACAATATGCTCACATGAAAAACAGTTCACCTTATGTAAATCATACAAGTACTGAGGATTACCTCGCCTAAAAAATTCGGATCATTACAACACATTACAATAATCTAATGACAATTTCAACTGCTATCTAAAGAAGAACTGGGATTACCCTGGGCTTCAGATAGCAGAAGCAGCAGGACCTCCTCCGTCTTCAAATGCAACATTCTTACTTCCTCCAATTCTTGGGTTGCTTGCATAATGCGTGCAGCTAATTGCATAATTTCCAGCTTCAAGATCGAGATTACCTCATTCATGGCAGCCACACCATATGTTCCTGCCTCTAGTAGAGCCTCAAGAACTATAATATCTGTGCTCAGACTGCTCTCCGGCGGTGTTGCCTCTGAACTGCTACCATCTGGTAACATGGATGGCCCACTGCTTCCACAAATAGATTCTGGAGCTGTACATTGTGTCCTAGTGTGAACGACATCCTGAAAGGTTTCCGCTGGACATAAGTAAGAGATAGTTATCACATGATCTAGGCAGTAAGCTTACATGCTAAATGACATACGAATTATTACTGAGCATGGAAAGCTATATTTAAATGGTTCGAAGCAGCATCAGCCGAAAAGAAATTAAAATGGTAAGATAAAACTAGGGATGTAAGTGGCAAATAAACGACATCCGCTAGTCCCATCTAGTTAGTTTTTGCTAGCTCCCTGGTTCATTTTTCTCAAAAACAAAAACTCTTTTGAACTATCATACCACTAGTGGACTTTAATTGGGATTAAACGTGACCCAGTTGACATCCCTAGTTGAAAGGGAGTGTACCACCGCTATATTTAAGTTGCCAAGGCATCTAAGTAGTTGAAATAATCTAAGAAAGCACTTAATAGTGTGGCCTCATATAAACTACGAAGACAGTCTTGTGATGAAGTTCAGAGGAAAAGTTAAGGACTCAAATGAACTAGGCATGCATTTCTTTGCGATAGTACAGCAGGCACTCCTGACATATTGGCCAACTCAGGTATAGCGTAACAAGTAACAAACACGCATTCGAATCAAGCAATATAGCAAAGCAGACAACTGAACTATTTGTTATTCCGTAGGATTACAGGTTGAGGGCACAAGCCAAGAATGTAGCCCACACGCATTACCTTTCACATGTACTAAAACACACTGGCTTACCATATGTTGCTGTGAAGCCTCACTGCTGTTGCAATGTTCTTTGAAGATATCGTCAGCATCCCGTGGTTGCAAATCTACTTGTTGTAGTTTATTCTGCACCCTCTATTTAGGCAAAATTAATTTTAATCACATGCACTGGTTCGAATTGATCATCAATGGTTCATCTAAACTAATGAAAGAAGGGTGTGTGCATACACGACAATATATTTGCTTCCCTCTATTTTTATGCTTGTTCAAGGTGCCAGCCCCCAAAGAACAAATATTTTGCTTGATGGGGTTGGCAGCTCCATAATTAATAGAAGCATCAAATTAGTCATGCAACTTGGGAAGATCAAGAGCACACAAAAAAGTAATGAACAGAGGCTCGAAGCAGTGATGTAATAGCTAGCATCAGAAAATGTAGGGTAAAACGAACAAAAACCAGTGGAATCACATGCTAGTTTGCTGATGTGTAATTAAGCATAGAGAACATGAAGCAGTCTGATGGAACCAACAGGTGGCATCAGAACAACACCATTATCATAAATTTGGCATGCAAGAAGTAAAATAGTAGGCAGTGATATCTAGGAAGTACAATAATACTTAGGACAAAACTAAAGCATATTAACTATATGTGCACTGGTATGTAATTTAGCACATGTTCACTACCAGAAGTATGGCCCTACAGGTGCAAGCAGAATAACGTGTCTCATGAAAAACTGAATGATGCCCTGAAGAAATTCAAAGGTGCGGTGCTTATGCTAAGAAAGTGAACGTAGGCGCCGGCCGTTGGATAATAGTACCTGATTCTTAGCGGCGTATGGGTATCGTTGGCATACTTGATAGCTAAGGATCATCGATGGTGCTCATGTTGCGGTTGAGTTTGGGCCGGCTGTCGCCGTCGCTGAAGCGGCTCCGGTGCTACGGTTGCGGCGCCTATCGACATACAAGAAAGCTCATCTGTGGTAAGTGAACAGTTGCACGATAAATAGAAAAAATGAAGGAGTATAAATCGAAGTAACCTAATGAGGCTGCGACATCGGTAAAGCAGGGCCGGTGGAGTTGAACATGGCGTCCGTGGAGCGGGTCTGGTGCAGTGGACGAAGGCTTCGACGGGCGCGTTGTACAGTGCTTTCGGTGAGGCGGATCTGTTGCAGCGGACGAGGGCTTGTATGAAGGGCCAGCGAAGGGACGAACGTGGGAGTCAGTGAAGGGCCTACACCATGGTGGACGAGGGCGCCGGTTAAGCAGATCCGGTGCGGTGGACCATGATGGCGGTCAAGGAGATCTGGAGCAGTGGCAAGCCAGTCGCTGAAGCGGCTCCGGCGAAGTGGTGAGTTGGCAGTTGGAGGTTCCAAGGTGCGGAAGGTTGATCCGTCTGGGTGTGAGGTCCACCGCTGCGGCGTAGGACTTGATTCGGCAGCTTGCCATGGTTGGGGGGTCGGGGAGGGGAAGGGGAGGGGCTCTAGGGAAGAATGTTGGGGGCAAAGAGGGGAAAACAATGGAGTTACCAAAGCAGCCCTTTTCCGTTCATGTGGCAGGGGTAAAACAGGAATATCGCAGGGCTAAACTTTCGGGCGCGAGATATTTCGATGTGAGCGGGAAGTTTGAAAGCTTTTGGCGCTTGAAATTATATTCTGCTCTTGTGCGGCCGACTATGATATCATGGCCGAGAATTTGTTTGTTTTGCACGCAAAAAAGTGCATGTTTTGAAAATCAATGTCTCCAACTCGAAAATTAGATTGTCCAGTCAATTCAAATATGGATCATTGAGCTACTACAAGCAAATACCATCATACAGTCCAATTCAAATGAAATTCCAAATGTGTTTATCCTAAATATGATGACAAAAGCAAAAATGTGTATGTGTATGAATAAAGTGGATGATTATAAAGTTTGAACATGCCCGTATGTGTATATCTCTAGGTTTGATATATGAATTTGAAATCACAAAATCCTGGCTTAAAAATGTACCTCCGTTTAAATGAATTACGAAAGCTAATGATGGAGTCAAATTCCAAAATTCCAATCTTAGGTTTGTAATTCTGGTACATCAAGGTATATCACGCATGTTCAAAAGTATCGTTATCTCATAGTCCAAACTGTGAAAAAAATTGATCAATCATGAGTGCACACACTATTGACCATGTATATCTCAATTATGCTAAAGTCCCTCAAATATAGACACCCTAGTCTTTATCTGAAGCCACCCCCACACACGGAGAAGTCGTTCTCTCCCCCAAACACCAACACACAAGCACATTAACACCCCTCTCTCTTCTAAAGTCCGGACCCCAATATAGGTCTCTATCACTTTGTCTCTTGGGCATGCACACATCTCTTCCCCCACTCTCTATCTAGGTCTCCCGGCATCTCTCTTTCCCAAGCACACACACTATGTAGAGTGTATCTTTCCCATACACACAAAACGTCGCCCCCAAACGTCTATCTCCCTAGTTATGTGGTTCTCGCACACTCACCTCACACACCACCCCCACTGCAAACAAGCACACTTTGTCTCCTTTTGCACCACTCTCCTCTTTCTATCTCTCCCACATGCGGACCCGCCCCAGCTCCTCCATGCATACATATATGTCGTAACTCTTTCCATAGCTCCCTAATGTATCATCGTTCTTGATCTCGCACATTGTTCTCTACACCATCTATTCTAGATCTCTCATGAAGTCCCTATCACACACAGGATGACTCGCTTCCCTTGCGTCTCCGTACATAGGCCAATTTCAAACAACATCAACATTGTCTCCCTATCTATACGCCATTTACGGACACAAACTCCCTCTCTCTTCCTCTCTCTCTCTGTCGCTAGCTCTCTCTCTCTCCCTCGCTCGCTCTCACACCCCTCTCCCACACACACTCGATGACTCTTCCAAATAGTCTGCTCCCCCGCCCACACCCATGTTATCCCGCTACTACACATGTCACACCATTCCCCCTTCCCTTATACTAGGTTTACATCATTAGTGGTCTCTCTACTCCACATACACACACTCCCTCTCACACACAAATGCGCGCACAAACACACACAGACACGCACAAACACCCATTAATCTGGATCCTCATCTCTCCGCATGTCCGCATGTGTATCTCACACACTCACTCTCTAATTATGTATATGTGTCTCCACGTTACACAACACAAAGCCCCATGTACATATCTCTCTCTATCCTCAGCCTCTAGACATATCACACACGCACACTCTCTCTCTCTCTCTCTCTCTCTCTCTCTCGCAAACACGCTTAACAAGGGTTTCCCCGTGAATAACTTACCGTCTATATATTAATCAACAGTCGTGGCAGTATGGCAAACACGAGACGTGAAAAAGATTAAATCTACACGTGCTTAGACCACCTAGTATGACTACTAGGACTAGAGCAAGCCAAAAAGCGTGCCGCCGTCACCCCCTCCTTATCAGCGACGGGAAAAACCTTTATTTTACACAGTCGAGAAGTCATGTGCTAAGGCCTCACATGCTAAGGCGTTGAATAGAATGTAGCTGCTAGTTTACGGAAACAAGTATCGATAATACGTTTGTATCTCCATACTTATATTTCTTCTCTTATAAAAAAACCGAGTTCGTGATGATGGTACACGTGCCATCTAGCAATATAGACCATCTGATCTATATCTGACAGATGGAAATTAAACTAATAGATACCCGCACCCCTCTCCACATTTGCAGACAAGGCCTTCCCTCGTTCATCCTTATCTCCAACAACCTCATTGTTGAGCAATTAAGAAAGGAAGCCTCTAGAACAAACTAGCCTGGTGGCCGCTGCCGGCGTCGTCAATCCCCATGCCTCCGCTCAGTCCGACCACCAATCACCACCACGCCCCACTCCTCTTCACCTTATCTCCTATTTCTTGAGATATCATTAGTTTTTACACATGGGATTACTCCCGCATGGGTCAATCACAACAAGTCTTTTATAAAAAAATGCATCTTGATGTTCCGTGCAATGCATGAATCTTGCTAGTACTCCTACAGAAGACTAAGTTGGTGATGATGGTGTGTTTGCCATCCGTCGTTTGTGACCATTAGATCTACATCTAACGACTGTGAGGTAAGTTGTTGCCTTTTCTCACCAACATCCCACTTGTCTACCAATTTGCAGAAAACCCATAATTAGTATCTTAAAACCAACCACATCCCTCCCTGACCTCACCAAAACAGCCCAAGGAATATATTCTAATTGAAACATAATATATCTCTAGTGATATATGTATATCAAAATTAAGAGTGTTTTCTATCAAGTTTTTGAATAAGTATTATTCTAATTATGATTCGTTGCAACGCACATGAACTTTGCTAGTATTTCCAACCATGCAATTTTTTCCTAGTATTCCATAGTTTCGAGTTTTCCATCAAGATATTAGTCACTCATGGTTGATATTTACTTTCAATCATGTACACATATGCACTATGTAACTAGCCTTGCTTATTGGGTTCCAAAGCTTAACTTTCACTCCTACTTACAATATGTAGAGTATTTAACAAAAAAAACTACCACTTTCAACCAGCCCTAGGAAGAATCTATTGTACAAAAAATAGCAAAAACATACCCAAAATTTCTTAATCCATGCCAAAAACTACTACCCAGTACTCCCTCCGTCCCATAATGTAAGACGTTTTTGCAAGCTAGTTTAGCTTGCAAAAACATCTTATATTATGGGACAGAGGGGGTACCGATTAGGTTAGTTTAAACCCATTTATGACAGGGTTGGCCCACACGTCCGTGCTGACGAGGTAGCTTAAACCAACACATTTTGTTTGGCCGTTTACACGAGGGACCCACATCTGACCTTACTATCCTGTTATTCCCCCTCAAATCATTATTTTTCCTGAACATTACTTCAAATAGTACTGATGCGTGTTCGTCGGTGGCGCCGGTGATGAGCGAGTTGGCCGCCGCTCCGCCGGACGGGCCAGACGCCGCGCTGGCCTCCGCACGGGTTGGCAGGCTAGCCTGAGCGTGACTCACGAGCGAGCAAGCCGCCGCGCTGGCCTTCGCTCAAGCCAGATGGCTGGCCTTAGCGCGGCATGTGCGAGCAAGCCACCGCGCCGCCGTGCCAATCTAGCTAGCAAACCTTGCAGACAAGCAGCTGGACGGAGCTATCTTGGCTAGCTAGCGGCTGCGAGCGCCGGACGGAGCTGGCATCCGGGCTGCCGCAAGATGGGCTCCACATCGCTGGCGGTTTTGACCTCGCCTTTTGCCGGTGGCAGTAGCATCATGCCTGCATCCCATGGCCGAGGATGACTAGGTGGACGGGCCGTAGGTAGGAGGTCACTCGGGGATTTTTGTGTAGATTGACATGTAGGTCCCACAAGTCATAACGCCCGGTCGAATAGAAGGCGTTGACTTAATGGGCGACATGGGCCCTGTTTGGATACTCTAAGTCAGAGGTTAGAGTTAGATTCTAACCCTGAACTAACTCTAACCAAAGTGGTGTTTGGATGGCAGGGTTAGATTGACAACAAATGTATCCAAACAGGGCCATGGGGTGAAACGTGCCTATAACGGCACTTTGTAGAGTAGTCGTTTCTTAGTAGGGCTGGTTGTTAAGAGCATGTACAATGGTTGATAAGGTAGTCTTATCTTAAGTCTGCCACGTATGCAAGTAGTAGTAGTAGTTTCTTGGCATTATTAGTGGTTTCTTGCATTATTAGGGGTTTCTTGTAAGGAAAAATGTACTACTAGCGACAAAAGGCGATTCTAGGTTGCGTTGTACTCCAACGAGTACTACTAGTGGTCGCGGGAGTGTATACCTCGTTTTGTGGGTTCGATCCCGGCCGAACGCACGGTGGCCTTTTTTTAAAATAGTAACTTCGTAGAAAGCCAATATTTTACACGGGTAGTTTGAGTTTTGAAGTCAAACGGATGTGCGACACCACAATCTGGGTGCACTGGATAGCCTAGCCATGCGAACGGGTTTTCCTTCACTCCCCAGCATCTCGTGGCTCGCGTGCTTGCCCTAGCCGCACCTCGCTTGCAGGTTCCTCATCAGCTAGTAGCATATTTAAACTAGCGCCTCCCAATTAAGCCCGAGGAGCCAGAAAAGCCTGGCGAGGCATTGGGAACTGTGAAATATGGCTATGTAAGTAAAGTGCTCTACTACTACTCTGTAGCTTGTGGCGTTGCACGCATGGACTTCACTCCATTATCGGCTCTACTATAAAAGAAATTCCTCTTGATGTGTTTTTTTGAAACGGAGGCAAAAGCTTTGCTTCATCTCATTCATAAAGAAGGAACTACTAACAAAGTTTGATGAGATCCATTACACCTCCACAAATGGAAGCGAAAAGCCTAGTCTCGCTGTATCAAATAACTCAAATGTTCTTCCCCCGCAATAACCGTCGCTGATAAGCAGGCTACTAGTGTGTGCATTAGAGGAGCAGCTGAGTAGGCCAGCTACGTGAGAGGAGCGGCTGAATAGAGCACCGAGAGTACCCACTAGGCCACTATGTAGGTGTACTTTCGCTGCATTGATAGAACAACGATGGTTCTAGAGAACAGTACATAGTACCCTCCACTTCCAACTATAGCTCCTTGGCCCTGAGATTCAAGAGTTCAAAACTAGTGCACTATACTAGAAGTACAGTACATCACACTACTAGTTGAGAAAGTAGTACTAGTACTGCTACAGTACGAGTACGCAGTCCTCCGTCACATAATGTAAGACGTTTTTTGACACTAGTTGGCGTGTACAAAAAATAGCAAGAACATACCAAAAAATTCTTAATCCACGCCAAAAACTACTAGCTAGTGCCAAAAATTTCTTACTAGTGCTATTATTTATAGCATAATGCAATCCCATAACGTCCCATAATGCTAGTACTAGTAGTAAATAATAGACTCACCCCTTCGCTAAGGAACGATCTATAGTTGGAAGGGACGAGGCCCTGCGGACGCTCTTATCTCCTCCTCGCCAGTTCCCCTCCCCCTGAAGAGAAGGCAGTTCGTCGCTGCTCCCATGGATTTGCCAGGCGGTTCTCCTCCTCGGCAGGGCTGGGAGACCTTGGACGACGATCCTCTGGGAGAAATCGCACGCCGCTCCAACGTCCTCACCGCCGCAAGACTCGGTGCTTCCTGCACCAACTTTTCCAAGACGGTGCTTAAAAAGGTTTGGGAAAAGGCCATGCTTGTTGGTCTTCCATGTGTCCTCGAGGAGAAGGTTCTTCTATGGGACAATCCTTCGAACAGTCCACCACTCCTGGCCATGGTTGCACGTTGACTCCGCTAGAGTTGCCGACGTTGAGAGGTAGTCGGATTTTGTCCGATGAGCAGGTTAGTAATGGAGTTTGATCATGTAGTACTTAGTTATTCCATTTCCATCCCATAATTTCTCCATTGCCCGCCGTCTTATATATAGGTCTGGGTTGGTGCCAACGAAGATTGGCTTGCATACCTCCGACCGGATACCACCATCATTTTGCACAACATCCACAGCAGTGTGGCCGTTCGGCTAGACCCCTTCTCCACCATTGGGATCGGCCTTCCGGACTGGCTGGGCTTGAATACGTATGATGATGCCTACATGAGATTGAAGAAGATAGCAATTGCGGACCTGCCGACAAAGCAACGTGGCTACGATGATTACTATCTCATCGCGGTGTTCGACATAAGGATTGCCATCAATGCAAGAGGCAGTAACGGCAGAGGCTGGCGCATGTTGGCGGTGGCAGATTTGTACCCCTACACGTTCGAAGACGCCGTGCGCCATCTAGGCTGCATCTTCGCGGTGACAAGCCAGGGGACTTGTTTCATCTGGTTGCCATACTATGGTACGGGAGATTAGAAATGGAATGCACAAACCATCATTTGCATCCCTAACGGTACTCCATTATTTTGCAGGGACCAGTCATCCCACGATCAAAATAAGATCTCCGATCTTGGATGTGCATTTGCATCCGCGATTCGGTCGAACCTGGAACCTTGTAGCTGACTTTGGCATATTGGGATCAACTATCTTAGCAGTTGTTACCCATGGTACCACTGATGTGCAACATGGTCACACAATCTACCACGACCGGACCATCACCATCTACCTAGGTATTCCATTTTTAACCCTCTCGCCTTCTCTTTCATTATTGTACTAGTACTCTACTTACGTACTAGCACTACAAAAAAATACACTTCCGTGATGATACGTGTTTGTCACAGTAGGTCGCGTTTTTTGTCATGCATGTACATCCATGACGATTTTATGATAGAATCAAGATAGTCATACCTGTGCTGTCGTAGAAGTGTTCCATGACATTACCAAAATTATCATCACGGAAGTGTCCACTTCCATGATGATAAATCATGCGTCACAGAAGTGCTTTCGTCAAGGGTGACCGATACGTGGCATCCACCGTAACGGAACGCCATTAAGCTATTGGGTCGGTTTTGGATTTGATAACCCGTTAACAGCCCCGACCAATGGGAAATTTCCACGTGTAAAATTCTTATTGGCCAGACAAAACACGTGTCAGCTCGTCAGTGGGTCAGATAGGCGCCTATGATATGTCGACACGTGCCACGGCCCACCACTGGCCCATTTAGCTTACAAAGCTGGCCCGTTTGACTTGGTCAAAAGTTAACGGGCTGGCCCATGAAAAGCCTGTTAACGGTCTCTTCGTAAATAGCCCATTTTACGGCCCGTTAACTCACGGCCCGTTAGGCCCTAAAGGAAATCGGCCCAACAACATCATGTGGGCCGTCGAATATAACACCAGCCCATTTCTCTTTCGGCCCATGTATGGCCCACGACGTCTTTCGGCCCATATGAGGCCTTCATATCTTTCAGCCCTTTACAGGCCCACGGTGACTCTAGCCCATAATGAACAGTAATTTTCTTTATACCCGTTAACGACTCGTGATTTACATGGGCCGTTTCCAGCCCGTGTTAGCTTTCGGCCTATTGACGGCCCATACATTCTTGGGCTCCTTTTCGGCCCTCGATTACTTCCGGCCTGTTACTGGCCTGTTCCCCTAATGGGCCAAATTCGGCCCATGGCAAGAGTCGGCCCGTTACTGGCTTGTTCTCCTAATGGGCCAAATTCGGCCCATGGCAAGAGTCGGCCCGTTACTGGCCTGTTACCCTAATGGGCCAAATACGGCCCATGGCAAGAGTCGGCCCGTTTCTAGCCTGTTAACCCGTTGCGCCATTTCCAGCCCGTCCTATATTCTGGCCCATTAACGACCCGTTATGCCTGTGACAGAATTAAGTCTTTGTTGTCCTACAGCCTGTTAATGGCCTGTTACCATGCTGGGCCGATACCAATTACGCCCGATTACGGCCCATGTAAACCCATTTATCCGACGGCCCGAGGCCCACCGATTGCAGGCCCATTTATCGACGGCCCGTAGGAGACCTATGGATCCTACGGCCCGTATATGGCCCATGGTAGTTGCGGCCACTAGCAAACCAGGGAAAAAGAAGACTAGGAAATAAATAAGGCCGAAACTAACGCTAGGCTATTAAGGCGATTGCACAGATTACATCCACTCGGCATCAAAGATCGCCACCAGTGCAAATATAGGGAACACCCTACACTATACAAAAATGGCTTGCTGTTTTCTTCAGCCGGTGGCTGCACGTTGAGAATAAATTTTGTAGCGCACCAAAATAAATTACAACTATATAACAAAAGGAAGGTTGGTATAAAACTTAACGGTCTAGCAGATAAATGCACCACCAGAAGTTCAGAAGCTCAGTTCATTTGACCTGACTGTTATGTTTTCATGCTGTATTGTCCAATGGAGCACCATAACCCTCGCCTTCGTTTCCCTTAGGCTCCTGAACAACATAGCAAATGTCTGATAGTCTGGTTTCAAAACCATGCATATCTTGACGACATTGAGCAATGTTTCTCCTTGTTTCACAAACGGTCTCTATTAGGGAATGGACTTGTGTCTGGAGCGCAGATACAACATTGCTTTGAGCTTGCATATCTTGATCATGAGGCAATTTGGACGATATTGCCTTAACAACCAACCCAGTATTACGCAGGAACGTGCTTTTGGCACTGTTAGTGGACAGGTACTGACCCACTACAGCAAGAGCTAACATTGCGGTTATAGTTGCCTCGCTACCTTCAGAAGGTGGCGGTTCCACCATTTTTTCCATAGCTCGCTGAAAAGTTGAGGTTTTACATTAGTAGTACTAGAACAGAAGATATTAAGGAGGCAGCAAAATCAAACAAAATAGCTTTGGTCTATATACAGAACTTATTCTGGTGAACCCATGTAAAATATTAGTTGTATTTTATTGCAAAGTACATAATAAAACCAGGTTCCAAACATATGACCATGTACCATCGCTAATGTATTGTCTATTTCTTCACATTGTATTGAGGGCTAAGGATAAAGAGACGAAGTTTATAATACAGTAAGCATAGTATGACATTATTCATATCACAAAACAACTGAGAACAGACAAACAGGCATTTGTAACATTGTGTGGGCAAGTCCAGCACGGAACTAGATTATGGGTCAAGATCGAAGGAACGTCACTCCTCTCTTTTAAACCTTGTAAGGTGCAATGATATGCTAAGACAATTGTGTATAAAATTGAAAAGAGTAATAGACATTGGCTGCAAACCATGCAGTTCAAGGCACAAGTCAGAGTAAGTAGTAGTTAAAAGGCATGAGGATTAAGGACTTACAACAGCGGCTTTGACTGGTGTAGTCATGCCCTTCTTCTTGCTAGTGTGACAGTCCTTGAAGATTTCCACAGCATTTGGTTCAGGTACTTTTTGGTCCTTGCGGGCTTTCCTCTGCATTTCGAACAAGTCAATATAGATCTATGGTACATCGAAAAGAGTGAAACAACAGCTAATTACAAGAGCCTCGCAATGTGCAATATAGCTACGAGATCCTGTCGTCTGTTGGAATTTCACTTTCGTATGGTTGGCCTTGTTCTTTGAACAGTTCACCTACAAGAAGATAGATTTGTGTCGCACATGCGTAAATAGGACTTCAACATGTGATCTGATCACATATATATAATGTACCTGATACTTCGGATCAGACCAGTGTTTAACAAGGCCCCTCCAGTCTTCATCCGATATATTTTCCACTAGAGATGTTTGGGAAAGTTCATAGTTAGCCTTGCCTTCAAAGTGAGTTTTCCTCAAGTTATACCGATACTGTCGCAAAGCAGACTTGAAAACATGGGTGCAAGCTTGTCTGGTTGCATCATCTTCGCTATCCAACTTGAACCTCATATGTTGAAGATTATGGGAGTCTCATTATCGACAACCTTGAAAGTATGGGACAGAGCAAGACGATATTACTAGTTTCCATACATAACCATACTTACAGATAAATGGTCGAGGAAGGTTTTGAACTGGGTTTTGTCTTTGTCATTCCTGTACTGAATCCATGTTGGGAGGATATGTACATGACACCTAACGACAACTGCTGCCTCTAATACTAACTTGGCTGACTCCGTAGCATCACGTGGCCTTTTTAAACCTGCCTCAAAACGGATCTCCATTCTTCCTCCTCTAGATTTAGTTAACCTATCGAGCATTATCCCTGATGTTTGTTTCCTCTTGCGCCTAGGTGCTAGTCCAACAACGAACATAGGAAGTGTTAGTGTACATCAAACTATGAGACTATATATAAAGAAGCATGCAACTGTAACTTGACTCCAGCAACTACCTTCTTGCTGTTGAAGCTCACAAGGTTCATCTGATATTGCCCACTCATCTTTTGTCAAGAGTGCTTGGGAAGTAGTGTCAGGTGGCAAGGGAGCTTGGGAACGTGCTGCTAGCTCAGTTGACGCACGAGTAAGTCGTGCAGATGGTAGTACTGTGGTAGGTGTTGCAAGAACTAGGGTTGTCTCTGCTTGTTTGGTGGCAGCTATTTGTTTCTGTTTGGCTTTTTTTGCAACTCGTGTAGCATGGGATGCAGTTTTTGTAGAATTTTCCACTGGACTTTGACCTTCTATTACACCATCAGTACCAGTAGAATCTGCAGGATTCATCCGCTTCTCATTCCCTGCCATTCTGTGTTTCTTCCTCTTTCTCTGTGCCATGTTAAGTCAAGCCGACAAGAAAAACGAATAACAATTTAGTTCTTCAAAACAAATTGATGCGTGATGCAGACGAAATGAACTTTGATGTTAGACAACCACATGATAGGAGGATGTAATATGTATGAAAAACATGACGGAAGAGATAACCAGAACTATGATGTGTAAACTAAGAAGAAGACATTTCACCAAATTAGAAGCTATGCAATGGAAGGAAGACACCATATGAAAGATGCTACAAATATCGCTCTGCCAAGTTAACGGTGTCTCATCATAAATGGCGTTTAAACAAATGTGAAGCAGTACAAGAAATAAATCATATGCAAGATGCAAACAACATCACACTACCATGTTAGAGGTCTCTCATCATTAGTGCCATTGCATATTCACAGCATTGCATATTCACAACATTGCATATTCACAGCTTATGATGTGTAAACTAAGGAGAAGGCATTTCAACAAATTAGAAGTAATGAAAGCTAGACACCATATGAAAGATGCAACGAATATCACTCTACCAAGTTAAAACTGTCTCGTCATAAGCGCCATTTCAACAAATTAGTAGTACAATCTAGAAAAGAATGTGAGATGTAACCTATATCACACTCCGAAGTCAAATGTGTCTTATGATAAGTGATTGTTGCAGGTTACACAACAGTAGTAATTTGATGTAAGAACATGGTGTGATAGACAACTTCAATGATAAACACAAAGAGTTTGCTGCTAACCCGAGAAAGATTAGACTTGGCTTAGCTTCAGATGGATTTAACCCATTTGGCCACCAGAGCGCCACATATAGCATGTGGCCAGTGCTTGTTATCCCTTACAACATGCCTCCAAATGTTTGCACCAAAGAATCAAACTACATGATGGCCTTGCGCATCCCAGGTCCAAAAATTCCTGGAAAGGATTTTGATTTGTTCATGGAGCCTCTTGTGGAGGAACTTCAACATCTATGGAAGGGTGTTCTCACTCAAGACCTATATAGCAGCCCACCAGCTGATTTCTTTCTGCGTGCTGTTATAATTTGGTGCATCCATGATTATCCGGCTTTGGGCACTATGTCAGGGCGAACGACACATGGTTACAATGCATGTGTTCGCTGTGACAGGAATCCGCTGTCATACGCAATACTTAGCAAGATCTGTTACATTGGACACTGCCGTTTCCTTGCCAAGGACAAGCCGCATCCTAGAAAATACCGAAGACATGTGTTCAATGCAAAGCATGAAAACCGTGATGCGCCAAAGAGGCTCACCGCCGATGAGTTGCAAGTGGAATTAGAGAAGGTCAGGCATATTACACCAGGAAACCATCCTGGTAATGGTAGCAAGAAAAGGAAGCGTGGCAGGGTAGAAGAGAGATTATTGTTTATCCGCAGGTCCACTTTGTGGGACTTGGAGTATTGGAAAGATTTGGATCTGCAGCATAATCTTGATGTGGTGCACATCGAGAAAAATATATGTGACAACATTATCGGCACACTTCTTAATATTGAAGGCAAGACGAAAGATACCTTAAAATCTAGGATTGATTTGACACACCTAGGTATCAGAAAGGATTTGCATGTGCAAGATGAAGGTAAACCACGGGATATGGGACCAGTTGTGTACGTCTTGGACAAGGTAAAAAGAAAAGAATTCCGCGAGGTCCTGTCACGTGTGAGATTCCCACATGGATTTGCTTCCAACCCTGAAAGGAGAGTTAGTGCAGATGGAAACAAGGTACAAGGGTTGAGAACTCATGACTGCCACGTCCTACTTCAAAGGGTTTTACCTGTTATCCTTAGAGGATTGGGCCGCCCTGACTTATACAGAGCAGTTGCAGAGTTGGGACAATTCTTCAGGGAACTCTGCAGTAGGAATATCAGGATAGATGCTTTGGAGCGTCTTAGAGACAAGATACCAACTATCCTATGCGACCTTGAGAAGATATATCCTCCAGCCTTCTTTGATGTGATGGTGCATTTGGCTGTTCATCTACCTGATGAGGCACTACTTAGAGGTCCAGTACAGTATGGCTAGATGTACCCTATTGAAAGGCGGCTAGGCACTTTCAAGGGCTATGTTAGGAACAGAGCTAGACCCGAGGGTTCCATTGCAGAGGCCTACATTGCTACAGAAGCATTGACATTCTGCTCAAAATACATTGAAACAGCTGATCAGCTTAGCAAAGAGGTGGGTGAAGACAATCCCGGGCTCAATGTTTTCGATTATTCTGTTCGAGTTACAAGGAAGAGTCGACAAGAGGACAAACCTAAAGATTTGGACAAAATGGTTTGGTATGTGTTGAATAACTGTCCTAAGATACTACCTTATATCAAGTAAGTGCAGTACTGCAGCTTATACATCGTAATCTACTAAACTTGCAACACATTCTTATATATTTAGATGTTTGACGCGATCACTATGTTGTGCAGCATCTACAAAGAGGAGTTACTGCCGCAAAATCCAAGAAACATTGACAAACTGGTTATGGCAGGATTTGCGAAATGGTTCAAGAACCATGTAAGCTTTTCAAGTGCACTGTCAGTTTTTTTAATATATTGAGTACATAAGATGATCGGCTTGTCTATTTTCTAACCATAGGTTAAAAAGATGCGGGAGGATGGGCAGGCAGTTGATGATGCCCTTTACTCACTAGCAATGGGTCCTGATACTCGGGTAAGACATTATGAATCTTGCATTTTTGGAGATGTACGCTACAACACCCTTGCACGAGACGAAGGCAGGAAGACACAAAACAGTGCCATCATGAGCACGGATACGTATGACAAAGAGATAACTAAAATGTATGCTAACATAACAAACATTGTTCAGTTGCAGTATATGTCCAGTTTGGAGGATCATCGGTGTGTGGTTCTGTTGTGCTGTCGTTGGTATAACTTGTTTTCCAGGATCGCAAAACCCAGAGCTGATGATTATTTCAAATCCATCAATGTCAAGACGGCGTACCAGACCAACGAGCCTTTTATTTTGGCAAATCAAGCAACACAGATATTTTTCTTGGAAGACACATTTGCACGTAGCGATGACTGGAGAGTATTGCAAAGGTTTGAGCAGAGGAATTCGTTTAATGAAGTTGCACAACAAGATGATGCTTACACTGCTCCTGATGTACAAGATAACACATATGTTCCTAATATCTTTGAGAACCATCACGTCAATGACGCCGGTGAAAAAATTGCCTGTCATGCTGTGGACATACAAGAGTTGATCAAGAAGAAGCAAACGTTCGAGGACGTTGAGGACGAAGAAGAAGAAGACACCGTGGGGAATTACGATTCAGACTGATACACATGGCGAAGATGTTGACGCTGCTGCTGTGGATAATGATTACATTGCTTTTGTCGTATTTGCCTGTCATAAGACGTTTTTTTATCTACTATGTGAAATTGTGTTTGCTATGACAACTGAAACCTGATGAACATGTTGTTTAGTATTTTGCTGTGAGAACATCACTTGTTATGTATGCTGATTTGTGTTTGGTGATTGTATGACAACTAAAACATGATGACATTGTTGTTTAGTTGTACTCATATTTGGCTGTGAAACTTGAATTTGATGGCATAGTTTGCTGTTGGACTGCAATTTGCTCAACGTCTTTGAATGAGAACAAAGCTGACCCGACAGGGCCTCTGCTATTTATTTATTTGTATGAGCAAAAGGGGATACCCCCTGATTTCCGTTAATAGAAATCATTAGATGTTTACAACACTACGCCCAGCCCGCTACACAGGTTTCATTCATTACTAGTTTCAGCAAAGTTCTCATGTCGTAGCCACTGAATACATCACGAGTGCTACATACACTGCAAATAAAGAGACAATCATCCTACAGAGCACATCGATTTTGCCCATTATCTTCACAAGCTCTTTCATCTCCTCATTGCTGTTAAGGCCGTTCAACAGCTATTGCTTGGCCATGATCAGAGGAACTGCATCTTTAACCTTCTGCTCTGCATCTTCCTCTTTTGCCATTCCTTCAGTTACTTGTCCAACACCCCAACCTGCTGGTATTGGGATTCCTCGGCTAACCAAATAATCAGCGTAGTTGCATTCCCCCACATCAGCAACTTCCCAGAAATACAAATCACACGAATCTTCCCTTTTCTGCACGAATCAAATTGGAAGATCATCAACCAAACTATTAAAAAAATCAGCAACTGAAAGCAGCAGAACGACACTTAAACATATTATTACCCCATGATTCGGGCATTTGTAGAAGACTCGGCCAGGGTTGCGGATTGTGGTTGAGACGCGACAAATGACTCTGCGTGATTTGCAGCAGTGGCACCACACCAACGGCAGCGGGTTGCGATGAGCAATCGGCTGCGATGCGCGGGCTGGCATGGGGTGTGATGAGACCCACAGACGATGGTATGGGTGGTGACTTGGCGCATATCTGGTTGTTGCCTGCTGAAGAGCAGGTGGACGAGAAGCCAGCGGACATGGTTGCTGCGGCCAGAGCTTCTGATGCTAGGCAGAGTAAGTAGAGAAGAGGAGAAGCGAACGTTGGATATGTTAGTTTCATTACTTGCAGAGTAGCATAGCACCATATATAGTCATAGTCTAGGTTTGGATTCGAACCAGCTACAGCAGCACGTCTTTCTTTTTTCTAAAACTCGGCAACGTCTCTTTACTGGTACAGTAGCTTGTTCTGTACGCCTTCCCAAGTCTTTGATTTTCTTTCCCTTTTTGCGAGGAAGGAAGGAGGACAAAATTGAGAGTTCCTGGACTCGAACCCAAGACCTCTCGGTTGAAAACCAAGGGTGCTAGTCACTTATGTGGCAAACCTTCCCTGTGAGGAGGACGGCAGATGAACGCATTTTCCTCGCTGTTTTCTTCCTATATATAAAAAATATGCTACTTGGTGTCCGCTTAGTCAACAAACGATTGTGCCAACCTTGACCGTTGGATTGACATTCAACGTCTGTCGTGTTTCTTCAGTCTCTTCTTCCTCGAGCCGCCAAAGCCAAACTAGCGCCGGCGGGACCGCCTGCTCCCGCCTCCCACGGCTGACTGTGATCTTCCCCGGCTCCTGTTCGTTCCTGTCTGAGGCTTCACCATCGTCCTCCGCCTTGGTTGGCTCTGCGGCGCCGCCCTCCGGTGTTGTCAACATGGTCAACAACCGAGAGGAATAAGGAGATGACTGTACATGGTGAGGATGACAGTAGGGACCCAGCAGCGCGCACAGTAATTTTGTTTTTTCGGGACGGAGAAGGGTATCAAATGGGTTGTGCGGGACCCGTGGCCTGTCTAGCCCAGGCTTTTATTTCATATGTTTAGCACATGACCAGCCCAGTTTGTTTTTTTCCTCTCTAAAAATGGCTAGCCAGCTATTTTGTTTTTTTTGCAGAATAACCAACGTAGGCCTACTTGCTTTTCTACGCCCTACTGGGCCGGAAATCTTTCAAGACGAGGAGGGATGCATTTTCCCAGAAAATGGGCTATAAGTAATAAGAAATGGGCTATAAGTAATAATAAATGGGTTGTAAAATGAAAAAATACAACAAACAGGCAATTAGTTCCAAAATATTGTTTTCTTTCGGATTTTGATATTTTAAATTTCATTGTTTTTGTGCGGGTAAAATTTCATTGAATTTAAATTAAGGTATATTTAGATTTAAAATTAATTTGAATCTAGACAGAAATTTCGGGCTGTATGCTGTTTGGGACAGATTTGGAGGCTGACTTGTGGGTCTACTAGGTTGACGTGTACTTTGGCCTTGTAAACTTAGTCCACAAACGATTCTTGCAGCAGTGACCGTTGGATGTTAATCCAACGGCCGTGCTGCTTCTTCAATATCTGATCTTCTTGCTCCAGCTGCCCAAACCAGCTCCGGTGGGACTGCCTGCTCCCGCCTCCCATGGCCGGCTGTGCTGCCGCACAGGCCGCACCGCCCCACCCTACTTCATTGCTGGCCAGGTCATTCCTCTACTCACCCACACCTCCTGTTATTTTCCGACAATGCCAGCCGGACCACTAAACCCTCGTACTCCCTACCGCGTGGGCAACCATTGCCGAGTCTTCCCCGGCTCCGCGTCGTTCCCTTCCTAGGCGTCACCGTCGTCCACCGCCATGGTGCTCTCGGCGTGGCCTGGTCAACATGGTCAACAAACGACATCCATCGGCCGTGGACTGTACGCACAAAGTAATGATTCCTCCACCTGACAGCTGGGACCCACCAGAAGGGCCTCTGTATTTCGCGAAAAAAACGTTCCCCCCGCTGACATGTCGGACCCACCAGCTATATCTTCGCACGCAAGGAAGTGTCTCCTTATTACGCACAAAAAAATGAATACCCCCCTGCTAGCTGGGACCCACCATAGTGGGAGGATGACTTGTGGGTCAACTAAGTTGACGGGGACGGAGGGCTTTGTCAACTTACTCAATATGAACGATTCTAGCTCCAGTGACCGTACGATGTCCATCCAACGGTCGTAGTGCTTCTTCAACCTCTGGTCTTCTTGCTCCAGCCGCCCAAAGCAGCGCCGGTCGTGCCGCATGCTCCTGCCTCCCGTGGCCGGCTGTGCTGCCACGGAGGCCTCACCGCCCCTACTATTCCCACCGCTAGCCAGGCCCTGCGGGGACGGCATCCTCACACCGCAGCCGAACCAGTGAACCCTCGTACTCCTCTCCGCGTGGGCTTCCGCTGCCGCGTCTTCCCCGGCTCCGCGTCGTCCCCTTCCTAGGCCTCGCCGTCGTCCACTGCCATGGTGCTCTCGGCGCGGCCTGGTCAACGTGGTCAAGGAACGACTTCCATTGGACGTGGACTGTACGTGGAGAGGCTGACAGCTGGGTCCACGGCCGCAGCAAGGAAGTGCCTCCTTATTACGCGAAAAATAATGATTCCT
This sequence comes from Triticum urartu, assembly GCF_003073215.2. NCBI lineage: Eukaryota > Viridiplantae > Streptophyta > Magnoliopsida > Poales > Poaceae > Triticum > Triticum urartu. Next base: position 179,854,626 of record NC_053028.1, on the reverse strand, counting down.
CCACCTGACAGCTGGGACCCACCGGATGGGCCACTGTATTTCATGGAAAAAACGTTTCCCCCTGACTGCTGGGACCCACCAACTTCATCTTCGCACGCAAGGAAGTGCGTCCAGGCAAAAATAACAATTCGCCCCCCTCACTGCTGGGACCCACCAGTTACACCTTCGCACGCAAGGAAGTGCGTCCGGGCAAAAAAAACCGATTCGACCCCCTGACTGATGGGACCCACCGGCTACATCTTCGCACGCAAGGAAGTGCGTCCGGGCAAAAAAAACGATTCGCCCCCCTGATTGCTGGGACCCACCAGCTACATCTTCACAGGCAAGGAAGTGCTTGACAGTCGGGACCCACCTGGTCGAAGCGTACGTAGCGTTGTCATTCTGGTCGCGAATGTGTACGTACATACTGGTCGATGTAGGGGCGCGCACGTGTCATAGTAGAGGCGCGCACGTGTCGTAGTAGAGGCGCGCACGTAGCATGTACACGTACGTACAGCGGCCAGGGTGCAAGAAAGAAAATACGGCCACGTATGTGTACATACGGGCGGGGTCTCGAACGCCTACTCGCGCATACGTACGGCCAGGTCTCGTGTACATGGCTGGGTCGGAACGGAGAAACAACGTCGTCGTCGTGTTCATGGGGAGGCAACGAAATGTGTCGTGTTCATGGGGAGGCAACGGAATGCGTCGTGTTCATCAGGAGGCAACGGAACGTGTGGGAGCCAACCGGCTGGGTCGGAACGGAATGCGTGGTCGTGTTCATCGGGAGGACTTGAACGGAACAGGCGATGGAAACGAGGCCTGGCGTACCGCAAAACGGAGGAAACGGACCTCCTATGTTCGGAACGGGGTCCTGTTGATCGGGAGGGGTGTGGCGTACCGCAAAACGGAGGAAACGAACCTCCTACGGTCGAAACAGGGGTCCTGTTGATCGGGAGGGGTGTGGTGTACCGCAAAACGGACGAAACAGACCCCCTACGATGGAAATGGGGGTCCTGTTGATCGGGAGGGGTGTGGTGTATAGCAAAACAGACGAAACGGACCTCCTACGGTCAAAACGGGGGTCCTGTTCATCGGGAGGGGTGTGTCGTACCGCAAAACGGGACTCCACAGGATACTGTTCATCTCCACCGTTGACCTCCTCCAGCCTCGATGGGCTACCATCGACCTCCTCCAGCCTCCACGGGCTCCTGTTCATCGAGCCTCCATCGCGCGCTACTCCACCGGCCACTGTTCAACCAACCCTCCACGGGCACCCCTCCACCGTCTACTGTTCATCCAGCCCTCCACACCATGGGGTCCTGTTCAACCACCCCTCCACGAGCACCCCTCCACCGTCTACTATTCATCCAGCCCTCCACACCATGGGGTCTTGTTCATCCAAAGGCAACACCACCGCTCACTGTTAATCCAACCCCCCCCCCCCCCCCCCCCTTTAACCCCCCCCCCCCCCCCCCCGCAACGCTCACTGTTCATCCAATCGGTCGGCTTCAGTTAGCAGCAGTAACGAAGGAATCGCTCGATCGGGTTCAGTTAACATCCATCGATCGATCGCTCGGGTTCCGTAACGCGTAGCCTGCAGTGCAATCGCTCGGGTTCAGTTAGAGCCAACACCTCACACACACGCGCGCACGTGTACGACAGAAACGCGCATCGCTCGGCCCCCGACCTCCCATCATAACCGGGAACTCCCCGAAATTTTCCTCCCCCTCGCTTCTACCATGGTTTTTTCCGTCATGGACGGCCCAAAGAATGTCATGCAACTGCGTCTCCAGCCCGCCCAGGATGAAAAGCCCATTTTCTGTCATGATTTTTTGTCATAGAAGTAGGAGCCCACCACATCTATGATGATACCGGGTTTTGTCACAATTATCGTCATAGAAGTGTGATATGTATGACAGAATTTTTTTCCGTTCGTCCCAAAATGTCACGGATGTGTCTTTTTTTGTAGTGTAGTAGGAGTACTTTTTACCTTGGAGGACGCGTATAGCTAGCTAGGCCCTTGAAGACTTGAACCCACTAGCTGTCACCACTTTTGTTTTTCCATGTCTTACTATCTCATCCATGTAGCCAAGAGTGGCTATATATAATAAGCCGGTTATTTTACTTCCTCTATACCGGAGTAGTACTATTTGCTGCACAGTATTACTGACCGCCATATTTGAGCACAACATTATTATGCATGGACCTTGACTATGTACGTCACCATGTGTCCAGATCTGATATGCCGCGTGTACTAGATGAACGGCGCAAAGTACGACCCCCGTGATGCTACGTGTGTGTCGAGGAACACTCTTGGAGAGTACTCGCTTTTCATTGGGGACAGCTACCCCATTGTGAAGCGGATGCCACCTTCCGTGCACGACACGGAAGGCCTGCCGTTCATGAAGCATGGTTGTGTCTTCAGTGCACACCGCCGGATGAACGACATGCTGGGGCACGCTATCCCTGATTTATGCCGCTTCAGCTTGGATGAGTCTCCATCGTGTGGAACCAGACTAGAAAGCTGCGACAATGATTCCCGTTGCCCACCGCTATGGATCGTGCCATCCATGAAGAATACCTGGGACTGGAACCTGGAGGACATGTAGCCCATCTATAACATGTAAGTGGAGTACAGTAAATTGTGAATGGTAGCACTGTGAATATATGTAGACTAGTCGTGCACATATTTATCACATGAATTGGATATGAACTTGTGTGGCATACTGGCATTTGTCCTTTATAATTTATTACTAGTAAATGTGTTATGTGTACATGCAACTTGTGTGATTGTTGCACGGGCTCCAACATGCTCTTTGAGAAAAAAAGATGGCACAACTTTGGATATACGTGACTTGGAGGCATCATACAGTAGCATCGTTCACTATAGTTGTAGTACACTCCTACTAGGATGAAAACTCCTATAAAACCTTACGCTTGGCTCTTTACCTCTTTGGGAGGTTCAACAATTCGTATTCGTGTGAACCTTGCACTTGGCTCTTTGCCTCTTCGGAAGGTCCAACAATGATGATACTACAGTACAATATACTTCTGGCAATCTGACACCGATTGAACTGCTGCACGTCCACCGCAAGGGCGAGGGCGAGGGAGAGGGAGAGGGAGAGGGAGAGGGCGCTGTAGTCAAAAACCCTCTCCTCGTCCTACGAACCACCACGCGCGTGGGCGAGGGAGAGGCGTAGTAAGCAAGCTTCTCCTCGTTCGGCGAGTTGACGGAACACATCAAAGCAGTACTAGTACTAGTCCATACTGCATCCTTTCCGATTAATTTTGCTTAATTTTAAACAAGAAAAATACACTGACGGTCAACGTATGTAACAATACACTCTTTACGGTCACTATATATAGTTTTGCGGTGATTATACGATCACTAGCTCATCATAGAGCACCGTATTGCACCCTACTGACTGGCCACATAGTCGACGTGGCACTTTGTTGACTGGTTAAACTGTCACCTGGTTTCTGGGTCCCACCTGTCAGTTGGCAGAGCAAACAAATCAGTTAAACAAAACTTTACGCAGGCACAACAAGAGTCCAACCCTTGCGCGCGAACCACCCTGGCTGTGTATGTGAGTGCATGCACGTGTACTCCCTCGATATTCCAACAAAGAGTGTACATCGGCTAAAAAAACAAAGAGTGTACTACATCTACACTTCCAATGCATTTAGCCTTTAATCTAAATCGATATTGATTGACTAATGCACCAACTTGTGCTCTAGGTATAGGCTACATGTCTATCCTTAATTAAAGCATCCAACGACCTTCATTTAATCTTCTTCTCTCAATGGTCGCATGCACACATAAGTCTGCTACTTTTGGGGGTTAATTATTCCCTGGTCAATGTGTAAATCTATAAATGTATAGTCTTTCACGGATGTAGGGAGTAGGTTGTGCACTTGAGCGTGAGCGTGTGTGTTGCGTCGTGTGCTGTGTGCGTCCATGTGTACGTGTGAGTGTTGCATGCTGCATGCATGCATGCATGGGGCTTACTCACTCCCATTGACATGTTCATATTTCAAGCTTCCTCTGTACCCTCCATATGGTGATACTCCCTCTGTTACCAAATACGGAGTAAAATCCTCCCTCTGTTCCCAAATACGGAGTATTTGTCTTTCTAGAGATTTTAACAAGTGACTACATACGGAGCAAAATGAGTGAAGTGAGTGTAGAGGCATAGGGATAATGTAGAAAGGATGTCTTCGCGATCCATTATTCCCCATATCGGTCAGAGAGAACTATTCAACTAGTCTTCGCAGTGAAGTGACAATACACGCTGCAGCAGATGGGACACTTAATTAATATAAATCAGCCTTACCCAGTACTGCCATCATGTTTGCCAGTAGAGCACGCTTCTGTCCTCCATTAACTGACATATGGGCCCTCTTGTGGTAGACCCACATGTCATCAGTGTAACTATTTACACTCCGAAGGACGGTATATCCTAGTAGTAGTAGAATTGAGATTTAGTGCACTTTCTTCCCCGTCTTCCACTCTTGTTCCTCCTCTCTTCTTCTTCCTCCTCTCTTCCCCATCGTCGGCCGCACACCATTTCCCCCCGCTCACTGCTCGCCCGCCCGCGCTATCTTCCTTGGTAGCTCATGCGTACCATATCCCCCCGCTCATTGCTCGGCCACACGAGGGGAAGCTTCTTCGCTCGCCCGCCCGAATCCACTTCCTCGCTGGCTCGCAGGCACCGAAAACCCTAATGGCAGAACCGACTGACATGCAAAGCCGCGATTGGAATTCCCTCCCCGATGTTCTCTTGGAGCAGATCTGTAATCGTATGGACCAACTCAGCACCATCCGTCTGGCTGCATGCTCGGTGTCTTTGTACCGTCTACTCATCTACAACCGGCCGGCTCTTTTCAAGACACCCTACTTGCTGATGCCCGATCCTCGCAGGTGGCCCAGACACTGAATTGACGATCCTACGGAGGTTGCCGTGGTGCCCCTCGACATGCTACCACTACCTGTCCACCTGTCCTTCATGCGCGGCCACTACTGGGCGGGCATGAAGGCCAACTGGATCGACCTCATCCACCAATCCGATAGTCCGTGGTGTCCCGTGGATATCTACACCCAGCGAGAGATCACCCTTCCATCATTGGATAGCGCCGCCATCGAGCCTCGCGGCCCGCCGGACACTCCTGCCTACTACGCAGGAGACGCGTCAAGCTTTTGGCTCGACCTCTGTTTGCTGAAAGTTGTAATCTGCGAAGTGCCCACACCATGAGAAGACTACATGGATTACAAGCTCATTGCCTTGTTCAACATGGGATTAGTCTATCTGGAATCTGGTCGCCATACATGGTTATGGCTCATCGTCAATCCTGTTGAGGCAACATTTCTGTATGATGCTATAGTGCACGATGGCATCGTTTACGCGGTCGATGCACAGATTGGCTGCCTATACTGGTGGAATCTATCATCGTGTAATTGTTTGATCTCATCTCATCTTTACCTTATGAATACGACTGCCTGTTCATTGTTACAAATTTAGAATAGATAGTATGTCTATAACCACATCATTGCTATATGCTCCTCTCATTTCCTAGATTTTTATGACCACACATGTTATTGTTAGAGTTGGTATGAGAACAATTGGCATCTAATGATTGTTAGAATAGATATTATGAGCATAACATCATGATTGTTATATGTTACTCTCATTTCCAAGATTTTTATAACAACGCATGTTATTTCTTAGAGTTGATATGAGCACAGTAGTAGTAAGTGCTATGGTAGAATATGAGTAGGATCTGTCATAGCTGTTTTCCTCTCATTGTTACACGATTTTTGAACCATGACATATTGCTAGAATATGAAAGCCATTGGCTTATTTTTTTAACTTGGGGTATGATTATGACCACGACATTGCAATTCTCTGTCTATGATATGTGTCACTATTATATTAATCTTAATTCCACACATACTCTGAACATGATTGTTTATTTTTGTCCTTTTGGTCTCCAATTTTAATTGTTGCAGCAGACGCAAATGCGCTGGCCTTCATGATTCCAAGACCTGGAATCATACCAGCCGATGGGTGGTGGTTTATCACTCGTTCAGCTGACGGTGGTTATTTGATGCCCATTCGCACATACCAAATTGACCAAACCATTACATCAAATCACATGCAGTACAATGCCTGGGGCGTTCGTGACATTGATGGCTATGGCTGCTTCGTGTTCGAGAAAGATCCCAGCTCCGCTGGGCCACGCGTATTCAACTGGAGCGGGTTTACAGCCTCGGCATCCACTCCATGTTCCTCGGGCTCAATTATCCGATCATCCAACCAATCATTGATCATATCACCGACGATGATTACCGTGCTATGCAACTTCCATTCGCCAAGGGGAACTGTGTTTACACATCATACCATGGGTTTCATGAATCACCATATCCATAGATTCGTCGACACAGCTTGTTGCCGGGTAATCTTCAGTGTGTGAAAGGCATCAAGCTTCCATGCGATGGATGGCTTTTGCAAACCCGACATGCAGCGATGTGGTTCATGCCAACAGCATATATGCACAACTCGATTCGTACTAATATCTAGACTGAGCCATGTATCCTGCTGCTGTAGCACGACCCTCTTTTGTTGGATATTATGTACTGTTGTTAGTTTGATGCACTCCTCTTGTTTGAAGGATAGATACCTTTCTGGGATCAAGTGCATCCTAACTCACCTGCGTAGGATGTACTGATAATGATGATGGAGATGTTGTGCAGAAGCATATATATATACTGATATCAATTAGGCTTCAAGTGTGTACTTGTTAGTTAAACCTATGGTTAAAATGTGACACTAAATACGACTAGTAAGTAGTACAGTAGAAGTACTAGTATACGTCGGTCAAATTATTCATCTTGTCCACACATTGAATTGACGTGACAACACGCTGCGCGTGAGGTGACACAAGAATCCGGGCGGCGTGTTTGGGTATTGTGGACTTAAGATTTGGAGTACCACTTATCTGTCGAAATCTTTCATCATTCACTTAAAACAATCGATTGATCATACATTGAGTACCATATAACTGGAATTAAGCAATGCAAGTCCAAGAAGGATTGGTCGGTGCTGCCGGCTGGCATCAAGTTCGATCCCACGGATTAGGAGCTGATCGAGCACCTTGAGGCCAAAGTGACTGCTGACAGCGTGGGATCTCACCCTCTCATCGATTTGTTCATACAAACCATCGACAGCGAGCACGGCATATGCTACACCCATCATGAGAAACTTCCAGGCTAAGACACCAATCGACCTTCTACTTGCACAAACATATTCCTTTGTTTATAGCTCTATTTTTCTTTTTAGACGCAGACCTGGTGAAGCAATTACAATTTGACAGTTAATAAAAAGTGAAACAAGTGACTGCAACATGCCAAAGATGTTATGAAAATGACAACTGCGTACACTAAAACCTATATTCGACACTACTGCAGGTATCACACTGAGTGGCCTAAGCAAGCATTTCTTCCAGCCCAATTCCAGGGCATTCAAAAGGGGCACATGGACGCATCACAAGATACAGTCGGGGTGCGTCATGCACGTGATGTGGCACAACACCGGCAATACCTTGCCGGTGATGGTCAATGACCGGCAGATGGGCAGCAAAAAGGTTCTGGTGCTGCACACCAACAAGAACTTCGACCAACAGAGGACCAACTGGGTGATGCACCAGTACCACCTCGGGGACCTGGAGCAAGAGAAGATGTGGGAGCTGGTCCTCTGCAAGATTTTCTACCAAACGAACACTAGGGCCAGGAGTAAAAAGATTATAAGTTAGTTTGGTATTGGTACTTGTACTACCTTGTCGTCCGCAAGTTGTTATTGTTGTTAATGATCATTTGGTATGAAGTTGGCATTTGCTTCCAACCATCATGCCGAGGGTCGACGTGGATATAAAGCTGAATCATTTGTTTCAAAACGAATTTTTAGGCACCTGATTTTTATTTGATGGGTAGCATAAGCACCTGACGTTCGAATTCTCAGTTCTCCAAATTTTTCGAAACAAGTGCATGCACTTATTATCATGATGAAAAAACAATATCCCTACCGCATTCCAGTTATCAGTATGTACTTGAAGAATTCTCTCGTTTATTGAGCATATATATTGTTTTTTCAAGTCGAGCAAGTTTCAACTGGGCTGTAGACTGCCCAGGCTTGGTTTTGTTTTTAACAGGCCCAGCCCATGACGACAACGGGGCACAAAGATCCAGCAGGGAAAACCAGCGTTAGTTATATTTTGTCTTACAACATCCGCAGGCAGTTTTTTTACTGAATCAAACACACAACCCAGTTCTATTTTCCTCTTGAAACGCATGTCTTACATCCGTTTTCTAATCTCTACCTATAGTTTTACTAGTTCATAT
>NC_053028.1:179831404-179845249 GCF_003073215.2 Triticum urartu | reverse complement strand
CACACATAATTTAGAGAGCATTTTTTATTGCTTGCACCGATGATAACTTACTTGAAGGATCTTACTCAATCCATAGGTAGATATGGTGGACTCTCATGGCAAAACTGGTTTAAGGGTGTTTGGAAGCACAAGTAGTATCTCTACTTGGTGCAAAGGATTTTGCTAGCATGAGGGGGAAAGGCAAGCTCAATCATGTTGGATGATCCAAGACAATATAATTTATCTCTCAGATGTAAGAAAACATAACCCATTACGTTGTCTTCCTTGTCCAACGTCAACTCTTTACCATGTCATATTTTAATGAGTGCTCACAATCATAAAAGATGTCCAAGATAGTATATTTATATGTGAAGACCTCTCTTTCTTTATTACTCCCTATTAATTGCAACGATGACCAAAACTATGTTTGTCAACTCTCAACAGCTTATATTCATCATACTTTTTTCTATGTGAGCTCATTACTCTCCATAAGGTCCATATGACCTCTTTGTTTCTTTTTGTTTCTTATCTTTTCTTTTATTCACTTAAGATCATGGCAAAATAATCAAGCCCTTGACTCAACACTAATCTTTATTATATATAGCTCACGGACTCGGTTACATAGAAGGATCATAAAGCAAAACTCACAACTAGATCATACTAAAAGATTTTGTTCTACTAGATCAAGATATTATCAAAAGGATCGAACTAAGAAAAACTGTAAAGATAAAAAGTGATGGTGATACGATACAGGGGCACTCCCTCAAGCTTGGCAGTTGCCAAGGGGAGTGCCCATACCCATGTGATTATGTCTCCTTTGTTGGTGAAGAAATTGATTATTTTGTTGATGGCGTAGGCTTGTCGTCCTTCTTCCAAGGCATAGGCTCACCATCTTAGAAGGATGATCGAGTCTCCTGAAACCTCAAATCTATAGCCGAACTCATCCTCTTGAATCTATATTCATACTCACAGTTTTGATTTTGTAGGTCATAGATCTGGGCTTGGAGGTGCTTGATTTTCTCATGAAGCTTGAAGATGGCCTCCCCAATGTCCTTGACGTCCAGCTTGTGGTTGTTGGTGAACTCCGTGATCATAATGTGATTGGAATCGAGTCCACGCTCCACCATCTCCTGACACTTGAAAACTTCTTGCTCCAATGCCTCAAGCCTTGTCTCCGTGCTTCCGGTCTTCCTTGGTCCCTCAGCATCGCAGATGTGCAACAGCCCCTCACGCATCTCAATGGTTTGAGGGTGTTGCAGCACTTTCGCGAGGTAGGGGTTGATGACCTTCTCGAAGAACTGGTCCTTGGGGGCACTTGAAGATGACATGACGACCTGGATCTGTTAGAAAAACAGCTCGAAACAAAGACAGGAGATTTTTGCGTGATTCGGTGGTCAAAACCTTCGGGAGGTTATATAATGAATTTTTACCGACCAAAATACATGTCGTGTATGAAAACGGAGTCCGGAAAGCGCATGAGGTACCCATGAGGTAGGGTGCGCGCCCTCCACCCTCATGGAGCCCTCGCGTCCTTCCCGGACTGCTTCTTATTTTTCTATTTTTCTAAATATTCCCAAACGGAAGAAAATTGCCATTAGAACTGTTTTGGAGTCTGTTTACTTACCGTACCACATACCTATTCATTTTCAGAGTCTGGAACGTTCCGGAAAGTGTCCCTTATGTATTCCTCCGGGGTTACGGTTTCAATAACATTGGTTTCAACATTTATAGGATTACCTGAGATATAATGTTTAATTCTTTGACCATTCACGACCTTCGGATTTGTGCCTTAGAAGTTGTTGATTTTTATGGCACTCGGACGATAGACCTCCTCGATAACGTAAGGACCTTCCCATTTAGAGAGAAGTTTTCCTGCAAAAAATCTTAAATGAGAGTTGTATAGCAATACATAGTCACCTACATTAAACTAATGCTTTTGTATCCTTTTGTCATGCCATCTTTTAACTTTTTCTTTAAATAATTTGGCATTTTCATAGGCTTGGGTTCTCCATTCATCAAGTGAGCTAATATCAAATAACCTCTTCTCACCGGCAAGTTTAAAATCATAATTGAGCTCTTTAATGGCCCAATATGCCTTATGCTCTAGTTCGAGAGGTACGTAAGTGACATGCTTTTCCATAAACCATTTTATACGGAGACATACCCATAGGATTTTTATATGCAGTTCTATAGGCCCATAATGCATCATCAAGTTTCTTGGACCAATTCTTTATAGATCTATTAACAGTCTTTTGCAAAATTAATTTGAGTTCTCTATTACTCAATTCTACTTGACTACTAGACTGCGGGTGATAAGGAGATGCAATTCTATTGTTAACATCATATTGAGCAAGCATTTTATGGAAAGCACCATGAATAAAATGTGAACCACCATCAGTCATTAAGGGACTCCAAACCTTGGAAAAATAACTTCTTTAAGCATCTTAATAGAGGTGTTATGATCAGCACTACTAGTTGGAATAGATTCTACCCACTTAGTAACGTAATCAACAGCAACTAAAATATGTGTATATCCATTAGAGGCAGGAAAAGGTCCCATATAATCAAAGCCCCAAACATCAAATGGTTCAATAACAAGTGAATAATTCATAGGAATTTCTTGACGTCTAATAATATTACCAATTCTTTGACATTCATCACAAGTCATGACAAACTTACGGGCATCCTTGAAGAGAATAGGCCAATAAAAACCGGATTGCAATACCTTGTGTGCAGTTCTATCTCCAGCATGGTGTCCTCCATAAGCCTTGGAGTGACACTTGCGTAGGATCTATTCCTGTTCATGCTCAGGTACACAACGTCTAATAACACCATCTACTCCTTCTTTATAAAGATGTGGGTCATCCCAAAAGTAATGCCTCAAATCATAGAAGAACTTTTTATTTTGCTGGTATGTGAAATTAGGTGGTATAAATTTAGCAACAATGTAATTAGCGTAATCAGCATACCATGGAGCAGTGTGATAAGCATTTATGACATTTAATTGTTCATCAGGAAAGCTATAATCAATAGGTAGTGGGTCATCAAGCACATTTTCTAACCTAGACAAGTTGTCTGCAACGGGGTTCTCAGCTCCCTTCCTATCAATAATATGCAAATCAAATTCTTGTAGCAAGAGAACCCATCTAATAAGTCTAGGTTTAGCATCTTTATTTTCCATAAGGGATTTAATAGCAGCATGATCCGTGTGAATAGTTACTTCAGAATCAACAATATAAGATCTGAACTTATCACAAGCAAATACAACTGCTAAGAATTCTTTTTTAGTAGTAGCATAATTTCTCTGAGCATTGTCTAGAGTTTTACTAGCATATTGAATAACATTTAATTTCTTATCAACTCTTTGCCCTAGAACAGCACCTACAGCATAATCACTAGCATCACACATAATTTCAAAGGGTAAATTCCAATCAGGTGGCTGAACAATAGGTGCAGAGGTTAATGCTTTCTTAAGTATTTCAAATGCTTCTACGCAATCATCATCAAAAACAAATGGTATATCTTTTTGTAATAAATTAGTCAGAGGCCGAGAAATCTTGGAGAAGTCCTTAATGAACCTCCTGTAAAAATCGGCATGACCTAGGAAACTTCTTATACCTTTGATGTCCTTGGGACATGGCATCTTTTCAATAGCATCAACCTTGGCTTTATCAACCTCAATACCTCTTTCAGAAACTTTATGCCCCAAGACAATACCTTCATTAACCATAAAGTGGAACTTTTCCCAATTCAATACAAGATTAGTTTCTTCACATATCTGCAAAACTCGGTCAAGGTTTCTTAAGCAATCATTAAAAGAGGATCCATAGACGGAAAAATCGTCCATGAAAACGTCACAAATCTTTTCATGAAAGTCAGAGAATATAGCCATCATGCATCTTTGAAAGGTAGCAGGTGCGTTACATAAACCAAAAGGCATACGTCTATAAGCAAAAGTACCAAAAGGGCAAGTAAAAGTAGTCTTTGATTGATCATTGGCTGACACAGGTATTTGAGAGAAACCAGAATAACCATCTAGAAAGCAAAAATGTGTATGTTTGGATAATCTTTCTAGCATTTGATTGATAAAAGGTAAGGGGTAATGATCTTTTTTAGTAGCTTTATTTAATTTGCGAAAATCAATTACCATCATATAACCTGTAATAATTCTTTGCGGGATCAACTCATCTTTATCATTCGGAACGACAGTAATACCTCCCTTCTTAGGGACACAATGGACAGGACTTACCCACTGACTATCAGCAACGGTATAAATTATACATGCCTCAAGAAGCTTTAGTATTTCCTTTCTTACCACTTCCTTCATCTTAGGATTCAGCCGTCATTTATGAGCACAAACTGGTTTGGCATCTTCCTCTAAATTTATTTTGTGTTGACACAGAGTGGGACTAATGCCCTTCAGATCGTCAAGAGTATATCCAATAGCAGCACAGTGCTTCTTTAGAGTTTTCAATAATCTCTCTTCTTCATGCTCTGAAAAGTTAGCACTAATAATAATAGGATATATCTTTTTCTCATCAAGATAAGCATATTTAAGAGTATCAGGTAATGGTTTAAGCTCAAACACGGGATCACCCTTGGGTCGAGGAGGAAAATTGTGTTTCAGGATGGGTTCCTATTTAAAGAATACTTCATATATTTCCCTTCTTTCATTCATAAACGTATCATTTTCATGGTCTAGCAAATATTGTTCCAAAGGATCACTAGGAAGTACGACAATAGAAGCAAGACCAATAATTTTATCTTTACTAGGCAATTCCTCTTCACGGTGTTGTCTACGAAATTTAGAGAAATTAAATTCATGAGACATATCACCTAAACCAATAGTAACAACATCCTTTTTGCAATCTATCTTAGCATTAACAGTGTTCAAGAAGGGTCTACCAAATATAATGGGACAAAAGCTATCTTGTGGGGAACCATGAACAAGATAATCAGCAGGATATTTAGTTTTCCCACACAAGACTTCAACAACTCTAACAATTCCAATTGGTGAAATAGTATCTCTATTGGCAAGTTTAATTGTGACATCAATATCTTCTATCTCAGCAGGTGCAATATCATGCATAATTTCTTTGTATAAGTCATGAGGTACAGCACTAGCACTGGCACCCATATCACATAAGCCATGATAACAATGATCTCCTATTTTAACAGAAATAACATGCATGCCTACCAAAGATCTAGGTTTATCTTTAGCACAAGGTTTAGCAATTCTAGCAGTCTCATCACGAAAATGAATAACATGCCCATCAATAATATCAGACAAGAGATCTTTGACAATAGCAATATTAGGTTCAATTTTAATTTGCTCAGCAAGTGTATAAGTTCTAATATTGCTTTTACGAATCACAGTTGAAGCTTTAGCATGATCCTTTATCCTAACAGGGAAAGGTGGTTTCTCAACATAAGCAGTAGGAACAATAGGATCATTATAAGTGACAGTCTTTTCTTCAACTTTAATAGGTGCAGCTACTTTTACTTCTATGGGAAGATGATATTTAAACCACTTCTCCTTAGGGAGATCGATATGATCAGCAAAAGATTCACAGAAATAGGCTACTATCTCAGAGTCAAGTCCGTATTTAGTGCTAAATTTATGGAAAACATTGGTATCCATAAAAGATTTAACACAATAAAACTTAGGTGTCATACCTGACTCCTTACCTTCTGCGAGGTCCCAATCTTCAAAGTTGCGTTTAATTCTTTCCAATAAATCCCATTTGAATTCAATAGTCTTGGTCATAAAAGAGGCAGCACAAGAAGTATCGAGCATGGTGCGATTGTTATCAGAAAGCCGAGCATATAAATTTTGAATAATCATTTCTCTCGAGAGCTCATGATTGGGGCATGAATATAACATTTATTTAAGCCTCCTCCAAGCTTGAGCGATGCTTTCTCCTTCGTGAGGCTAAAAATTATATATATAATTGCGATCACGATGAACAAGATGCATAGGATAAAACTTCTGATGAAATTCCAATTTCAATCGTTTGTAGTTCCATGACCCCGTATTATCACATAGCCTATACCATGTCAATGCATCTTCCTTCAAAGATAAAGGAAGTACCTTATTCTTAATAACATATCTAGGTACACCTGCAAGCTTAAATAATTCACAAACTTCATCCACATATATTAAGTGCTCATCAGGATGCGTTGTTCCGTCTCCTGCAAAAGGATTAGCTAGCAGTTTTTCTATCACAGCCGAAGGAATTTCAAAGCAGACATTTTCATTTTCAGTAGGTTCAGTAGGTTGAGGAGCAACTCTTTGCTTTACTGGTCGGGGTGAAGATACCCTGAACAAGCCCCTTAGAGGATTACTTTCCATAGTAACAAGTGACAGTAAATTTCAGCACACTATATAAATTTTTCCTGACCAAATTCCACCTACCAAAGGCGCTTCACTCCCCGGCAACGGCGCAAGAAAAGAGTCTTGATGACCCACAAGTATAGGGGATCTATCGTAGTCCTTTCGATAAGTAAGAGTGTCGAACCCAACGAGGAGCAGAAGGAAATGATAAGCGGTTTTCAGCAAGGTATTCTCTGCAAGCACTGAAATAATAGTAACAGATAGTTTTGTGATAGGATAATTTGTAACGAGCAACAAGTAACAAAAGTAAATAAAGTGCAGCAAGGTGGCCCAATCCTTTTTGTAGCAAAGGACAAGCCTGGACAAACTCTTATATGATGTAAAGCGTCCCGAGGACACATGGGAATATTCGTCAAGCTAGTTTTCATCACGTTCATATGATTCGCGTTCGGTACTTTGATAATTTGGTATGTGGGTGGACCGGTGCTTGGGTACTGTCCTTACTTGGACAAGCATCCCACTTATGATTAACCTCTATTGCAAGCATCCGCAACTACAACAAAAGTATTAAGGTAAACCTAACCATAGCATTAAACATATGGATCCAAATCAGCCCCTTACGAAGCAACGCATAAACTAGGGTTTAAGCTTCTGTCACTCTAGCAACCCATCATCTACTTATTACTTCCCAATGCCTTATTCTAGGGCCAAATAATGGTGAAGTGTCACGTAGTCGACGTTCACATAACACCACTAGAGGAGAGACAACATACATCTCATCAAAATATCAAACGAATACCAAATTCACATGACTACTAATAGCAAGACTTCTCCCATGTCCTCAGGAACAAACATAACTACTCACAAAGTATATTCATGTTCATAATCATAGGGGTATTAATATGCATATAGGATATGAATATATGATCTTCCACCAAATAAACCAACTATCATCAACTACAAGGAGTAATTAACACTACTAGCAACCCACAGGTACCAATCCCAGACTTGGAGACAAGAATTGGATACAAGAGATGAACTAGGGTTTTGAGAGGAGCATTGGTGATGACGATGGCGATGATTTCCCCCTCCCAAAGGGAAGTTTCCCCGGCAGAACAGCTCCGCCAAAGCCCTAGATTGGTTCCGCCAAGGTTCCGCCTCGTGGTGGCGGAGTCTCGTCCGGAAAGATGGCTTCTGATTTTTTCCTCATCGAAAGACGCCATATAGAAGAAGATGGCCATCGGAGGGCCACCAGGGGGCCCACGAGGTAAGGGGTCGCGCCCCCACCTTCGTGGGCAGGGTATGGCCCCCTGGTGAATTTCTTGTGCTCAGTATTTTTTATATCTTCTGAAAACGACTTCCATGAAGTTTCAGGACTTTTGGAGCAGTGCAGAATAGGTCTCTAATATTTGCTCCTTTTCCAGCCTAGAATCCCAGCTGCCGGCATTCTCCCTCTTTATGTAAACCTTGTAAAATAAGAGAGAATAGACATAAGTATAGTGACATAATGTGTAATAACAGCCCATAATGCAATAAATATTGATATAAAAGCATGATGCAAAATGGACGTATAGTGCACCTCCCATGAACGGGTCGACCAAGCCACTGTGCCTGACGGAGCCACTAGCCCTCGAGCGCCATTCACCGCCCACTCCAGGTGGCCGCCCCGCAGCACCAGCGGGGGCGCAGTGTTCCCGCCGCTGGCACCATCAGGAGCCGAGCGACGGACGATCGACATCATCATCACCCTTGCCAAGTAACTTCTGGAGGCCATGGCGCGGGCTCAACTGCTGCTGAGATTTCCCCCAGCGGCGAGCAGATGGACGAATGCGTGCCACCATCCAAAGACTACTCGTTTCGCCGAAGCTGGGGGCTCAGCAAGCTGGCCCGCCGCGGCCTCCCCAAGCGACAACAAATAGCTCCTGCTGCTGACCGTACAGAAGGGGCCATCCCCACGGTGCAGTCCCCACCACGGCAGCCAGCGCGAGCACGAATAATCAGACCCCCACGGTGACGTCTCGATGGCTTCTCTCTGACCCTCAGCACGTCTAGGCCAGCATCGAGCCCCGAAGGATAGGCGGAGAGGAGACACGCGCTCATCATGGGCAACGCCCGAGACACCCCCCAGACCGACGGGTGCGACGGCCTCACGTCGACGAGCCCGCGCTCGGTGTTGGCGGGTGCCTACCGTTCGAGGTTGGCTGCCCTGCCTTTATGAGCTGCGCAAGTCCGTTGGCCGTCCGTTCGCATTCAGCCAGAGATACCTGAGAAGTATGATGGGAGGCTGAACCCGGCAGAGTTCCTGAGCATCTACACCATCGCTTGTTCAGGCTGTCGGGGGAAGAGATGAGAAGGTGTTCGCCAACTACTTCCCTTTGGCCCTCAAGTCCAATGTGAGGTCTTGGCTGATGCACCTACCGTATGGACAGGTCGCGATGCCGTGGGTCAAGGCCAGGGGGTGAGGGCTGGAGAGCCAGTTAGAGCCCATGAGTCGCGATGCTCAGGCGCCCCCCCTTTTAGCATGCAAGCGCTTTGCATGACGACAAGCAGTAGGTGATAATTATGGGAATCAGATTAAACGTGAAAGAACAACTTCATCCTAAGGTAAATGCTGGAAAAGCAAATCTCGCTGGGTCGGGCCCGAGGTGGCGTGGGGATGATGCAGCCCGAGGGGCGCCCCCAACAAGGTAAATAAAGAGCATAACCAAAATGGATACATGCCGCGGGGACGGACCCACGCGGCCTGGGAATGGTGCAGCCCTGTGGGCGCTCCCAGCTGAAAGTAGAACTCTGAAAGATGTCACCTGGTGCTGTTGAAGATGAAGTGATGCTGAGGAAGTGAGCGATGCGCGGTGAAGACGTCGGCCCTCATGAGCCCCCAGGCCCAGGGGCCTCGGGAGGCTCCGGTGGCACGTGCAGGTCTTCGGGGACCATCGCCACCTCCGCCAGGACCGCGCGATGCCTGACCTCTTGAGCCTCCAGAATGCTCCTCAACAGGCGCTGATGTGCGGCGACCGCGCTCGGCAGGCCGAAGGGCATGCGAACGTAGCTGTGAGGTGGTCCCTCGCAGCGCCCTACGGCCGAAGGCCATAGGCGCCTCTGGGACGCAGCTCGGTTGAGCCCTGGTACGTCAACACAGACGCGCAGTCCTCCATCCTCGCCTAGATGTGAGGCCACGGCAGGTAAGCGGCGGCTGCCGCGCATGACTCTGGACTCTTGTAGCTCATGGGTGTTCCTTGCGATGAACTCCTGAGGGTTTGGTCTCCTTTGACTTGTACCTTCCTGAGGGAAGCGTGCTTGAAAGCACCCCTCCAAGTGGTGCCCGAGTGTCTCCCCCGCGACCTTGGCAAGGTCGGTGGCTCTCCAAGAGAGAGCCCCCGAGCCCTGCCTGAGGAGGGCGCCGGGCGCGCCTTCCTATGCATGAGAGGGTGGCGCTCCCTGATCGGGCGCGAATCCTGACGCATACCTCCGGAGGTGCCTGCCTCCTTGTGGCTCGGGCCAGGTGAGGTCTTCTTCTTCTTGAGGGTCGCCTCGGGAGGCCTCCCGCTCCCTGTGATCTGGGTCTTCGATTGCTGCGGCTTGGAACGCACGCTCAAGCGAGCACACTGCGTCCCTTTCTTCACAAGGGTACGGTGATGACTCCACCGCTTCCTGGCATCTTGAGGACATTGTAACCATGGTGAGTCACTGCCATAAACTTGGCTAGGGCTGGGTACCCGAGGATGGCATTGTACGACAGGCGGATGTGAGCGATGTCGAAGTCGATGAGCTCGGTGCGGTAGTTGTTGCGTTGCCCGAAGGTGACCGGAAGGCGAACCTGCCCAATTGGAACAGTGGAACCATCGGTGACTCCTGAGAAAGGCTTGGTCGGCTGAAGCTGTCGTACGGCACTTGGAGATTGTCGAACGTCTCGACGGACAGGACGTTGAGTCCTGCCCCGCCATCGATGAGGGTCCTGGTGACCTGCACGTTGCTGATGACTGGGGAGCAAAGCATCGGGAGGACTCCGGCCGTTGCCGCACACTTGAGCTGGTCTGCGGAACTGAATGTGATCGCACGAAGACCACCTGAGAGGGCGCGTGGCCTCAAGCTTGGGAAGGACTGCATTCACCTCGCGAGCAAACTGCTTGAAGATGCGCTGTGAGGCTGGGGCCTGGGCGCCACCCAAGATGCAAGCAATTGCACGCGGCTCTTGGAAGCCCCCAGCCCCATCGTCTTGGTGTTGGTCTTCGTTCCCTCCTTGGTGGAGGCGGCAGAGGAGGGAGGCCTGCGTTGCCGTGCGGTGGCCCTCACGAGGCTGGTCCCTCCAGCCTCCCTCGCAGGCTGGTCCTGCCAGCGGTCCTCGCGAGGGCGGTCACGCCATCCCTGGCGAAGGCCACGGTCTTCCCATCGTCCGCCACCTCTTCCTCCTCCTCGGCCATAGCCCCTGTCGTTGCGCTCTGGGCGTCGGCCGATTCGCCCATCTCGCACGGCTCTGAGCTCTTGACATTCGTTGGTGTTGTGGGTGTGGAGGTCGTGGTACACGCAGTACCGTCCGCCCTTGGATGACTCGAGGCTGGATCCCTGCCTCGCTTGGTGTCCGGTTCCGCTGCTAGCACGGCAGCCCCCTTGCGCTTCACGTCTTTGGCCTTGAGCTTCTTTTCTTCCGGGTCGGCTGCCGGGAGCTCGAGGAGGGAGAGACGCCCTTCCTCAGCCCTGGCGCACTTGGTCGCCAAGTTGAACAGCTCCAGGGATGTGCACAGGTCTTCATGGATTGCTAGTTCTTCCTTCATCTTGACGTCGCGCACGCCGTCGGAGAAGGCTGAGATGATAGCTTCTTCAGTCACCTTGGGGATCTTGAGGCGAGCGTAGTTGAAGCGCTGGATGTACTTCTGCAGGGTTTCTCCTGCTGTTGCTTGATGCGGCGCAGGTCGCTCACGGCCGGGGGCCGGTCGCGAGTGCCCTGGAAGTTGGCGATGAAGCGGGTGCGCATCTCGCTCCAGGAGGAGATCGTGCCGGGAGCCAGGTTCAGGAGCCAGGTGCGGGCGCCGTCCTTGAGCGCCATGGGGAACCAATTCGCCATGACCTTTTCGTCTCCGTTGGCGGCTACGATGCCCAGCTCGTAGAGCTGTAGGAACTCCGCTGGGGTCCGCTGTGCCATCGTAGCGGGGAGGGAGGTCAGGCTTGAACTTGCCTGGCCATGTGACGCCCAGCTCGGGGGTGAAGGCGAGGCAGCCCGCCGTGGCCACCGGCGCCCTTTGCTGGTGCTGGACTCGTTCTTGCGGGTCACCACGCGCCGCCACTGGGAGCAGCGCGGGGTTTTGTCGTGGAGGCGCTGGGGCGCGATCTTGGCGCGCCGGCGCTGGGAGCGCGCGAGCACCTTCCCGGGGACGTGGGATCTCTTGGCAGCTCCCTTCTTGCTGCGCAGGCGCCGGACGTGGAGGGTCCCGCCCTGGGGCTGCGCGCCTTGGAGCCAATGGGCAGCGTTCGGGGAGGGGTGGCGACGAGCCAGTGGAGTCAGCGACGGGGTGGCGGTGCGGCCATCCCGCCACACCGAAGGATGCTGGGACGAGGCCTGCTGCTCGTTCCCCGCCGGGCCGGTGGCGGCGTTGGCGGGGCCGGGGGAACGACGAGGGGGGCCGCCGACGGGCGCCGTCTGGGCGATGCGAGTGGCGCGAGCAGCCCGGCGCTCGGCGCGAGCCCGACGAGCGTCAGCCATGGACACGACGGAAGATCACACCGAACAGCGGAAGAAAGATTCCGGCGCACCCCTACCTGGCACGCCAAATGTCGGATTTCGGGTTCCGGCAGACCCTTGAGGTTCGAACACTGGGTGCGCGCGGAGATCTCTCCCCTACCGATCTACGTCCGATCCTCTCGTGCGAACTAAGATGAAAAATGATGAACAACACAAGACACGAGGTTTATACTGGTTCGGGCCACCGTTGTGGTGTAATACCCTACTCCAGTGTGTGGTGTGGTGGATTGCCTCAGGGGGCTGATGATGAACAGTACAAGGGAAGAACAGCCTCGCGAGAGGTGTTCTTGAGCTGGTGCGATGAACTGCTAGGGTGAGTTCAGTCGCCTCTCTCTCTCTCTGCTAGGGTTCTACCAGATTTCTAGATGTCTTCTCCTTCCCCCTCTCTTTCTCCCTTCCTTTGTGGAGGCTAGCTCTATTTATAGAGGCCCTGGGCCTCTCCCCGAATAAATGAGCGGGAAGGGCGCCAACAATTGGCCATTTTGAAGGGGAACATCTAGTACAAGTTATCCTGACCAAAGGTGGTCTTCGGCTGCCAAAAGCACTGGTGATGACGCCGTCTTGGGCTCCACGGTGACCTCCGTCCTGCCGCTCTGCTGGTCTTGGTCTCGTTGCACCGGAATGGTAACCTTTGCCCGATGCCTTGGCCTGTGCTTGCCCCCTTTGCACCAAAGGGGAAACAAGGACACTGCGCAGGCCGGCGCCCGCCTGGCTCTCGATTCATTGCGTCATGGCTCCTCGCGAGGTGCTCCTCGAGGTACCCTTGCCTTGATCTCTCCGCCTCCTCGCGAGCCTGTCCTGCTGAGGCTGCCTCTGAGGATAGCTTGCACCTGTCGTCCTGGCCCACGCAGCTGGAGTGCTTGTCCCTCGTCGTGGGGTTCTTCGAGCTTGCGCTGCTATGAAAGTGGGCCGCGCTGGTTCCTCCACGTGGTAGAGCACGCCCGCAGGCTGCATCGAGACAGAGAGCAAGTCTGGAGTGACCCCCTTCGTTTTCCCAGACGCCGCGACAGAGAATAGCATAGCGGTTGTGGAGAAGACAAATATAGGAGAAGAAGTCTCACATAACGAGGTGTTATCAATGGGCTATGGAGATGCCCATCAATAGATATCAATGTGAGTGAGTAGGGATTTCCATGCAACGGATGCACTAGATCTATAAGTATATGAAAGCTCAAAAAGAACTAAGTGGGTGTGCATCCAACTTGCTTGCTCATGAAGACCTAGGGCATTTTGAGGAAGCCCATCATTGGAATATACAAGCCAAGTTCTATAATGAAAAATTCCCACTAGTATATGAAAGTGATAACATGAGAGACTCTCTACTATGAAGATCATGGTGCTACTTTGAAGCACAAGTGTGGTAAAGGGGTAGTAACATTGTCCCTTCTCTCTTTTTCTCTCATTTTTTTCTTTTTTTATTTGGGCCTTTTCTCTTTTTTTTATGGCCTCTTTTCTTTCTCCTTTTTTTTATTTTTTGTCCGGAGTCTCATCCTGACTTGTGGGGGAATCATAGTCTCCATCATCCTTTCCTCACTGGGACAATGCTCTAATAATGATGATCATCACACTTTTATTTTTCTTACAACTCAACAATTACAACTCGATACTTAGAACAAAATATGACTCTATATGAATGCCTCCGGCGGTGTACCGGGATATGCAATGATGCATGAGTGACAAGTATGAAAGAATTATGAACGGTGGCTTTGCCACAAATACTATGTCAACTACATGATCATGCTAAGCAATATGACAATGATGGAGTGTGTCATAAACGGAACGGTGGAAAGTTGCA
>NC_053028.1:179813772-179830404 GCF_003073215.2 Triticum urartu | reverse complement strand
TCGACATCGCCCCCATCGGCCTCCCCTACAACGCCATCCTCGGCTACCCAGCGCTGGCCCAGTTCATGGCCGCGACGCACCCGGCGTACAACCTCATGAAGATGCCCGGGAGCAGCGGTGTCCTCACCGTGCACGGGGACACCGGAGACGCGCTGCGGGTGCTCAAGCTCGCCTTCAAGACGGCGGCGCCAACACAGCCCACCGACTTGGAGGCCCCCGAGCCCAAGGGGGCTGCACCCGCCAAGAAGAAACAGTTGTTCACCCAAGACAAGGCAGAAACCAGGCAGATACCCGTCGATGAGGACGGGTCCACCAATGCCACTTTCACCATAGGCGCCAACCTCGAACCCGAGCAGGAGGAGGCCCTTGTCGGGTTCCTGCGCGCAAACAAGAAGGTATTCACTTGGGAGCCTGACCAGTTGGCAGGGATCCCTAGGAGTGTAATCTAGCATCACCTCAACGTGTGCCCCAACGTGCGCCCTGTGAAGCAGAAGGCCAGACGGCAGTCCACAGAAAAGCAGGCCTTCATCGTCCAAGAGACCCGCAAATTAGAAGCCGCTGGGGTCATTCGCGAGGTCCGATACCCAGATTGGTTGGCCAACCCTGTCGTTGTGCCAAAGAAGGGAGGGAAGGAGCGCATGTGTGTCGACTTCACCAACCTCGACAAAGCATGCCCGTAAGATCCGTTCCCGCTCCCCCGCATCGACCAGATCGTCGATTCCACCGTGGAATGCGACCTGCTATGCTTCTTGGATGCCTTCTCTGGGTATCACCAGATCAAGATGGCAGTAGAAGACGTCGAAAATACAGCTTTCCTAACCCCGTGTGGGGTGTACTGCTACACATGCATGCCATTCGGGCTGCATAACACAGGGGCGACCTTTCAGTGGCTGATGCACATCACCTTGGGCCCGCAGCTCGGGAAGAATGTTGAATCTTACGTCGATGACATTGTGGTAAAGTCTCGGGAGGCCAGGACCCTGATACAAGACCTGGAGGAAACCTTCGCGAGCCTCAACGCAGTGAACCTACGGCTCAACCCAGAGAAGTGTGTGTTCGGAGTCCCCTCGGGCAAGCTCTTGGGTTTCCTCGTGTCCCACCGAGGCATCGAGGCTAACCTGGAAAAGGTCAAGGCGGTGGAAGACATGAGCCCGCCAAAGACCCTCAGAGAAATGCAGAAGCTCACTGGGCGCGTGACCGCGCTAGGGCGCTTCATCTCCAAGTTGGGGGAACGAGCGCTGCCCTTCTTCCAGCTAATGAAGAAAAAGGGGCCCTTTGAGTGGACTGAAGAGGCCGACAAGGCGTTCCAGGATCTCAAGAGATACCTGACCAGCCCATCGGTCATGGTGGCTCCGCGCCCTCAAGAGCCCCTGGTGCTTTACCTCGCCGCCACTCCCTACTCCGCCAGCGCAGCCCTGGTGGCGGTTAGAGAGGAGCGTCGAATCAAAACGCAGCAGCAGCCCGGGACAAGGCAAAACAGGAACAAGGAAGGCCCACAGAAACCGCCACCGCGGCTGAGGAGGATCAGCCGCCGCAGAGGAGTGCACCGGAGGCGGAAGAGGCCCCTCTCCCAGATGGCCAGCCTCAGGAGGCCTCATCGCCTCAAGAGGCGCCAGGTCTCCGAAGGGAGCCGCCAGCACTGACGCACCCAACCTCGTTGAGCACCAGTGTACTTCGTCAGCACGGTGTTGCGGGATGCGAGGGCACGGTACCCCATGCCTCAGAAAACTCCTCCTCGCGCTACTGGTGGCCTCGCGCAAGCTGCGGCACTATTTTCAGGGTCACCCCATCAAGGTCGTCTCGTCATACCCCCTGGAGAGAGTGCTCAGGAGCCCTAACTCAGCTGGAAGGGTCGCTGAGTGGAACATAGAACTGCAAGCGTTTCAGCTCGAATTCAGCACGACCAGAGTCATCAAGGGAGCAGCATTGGCGGATTTTGTGGCAGAATGGACGGAGGCACCAGGCCTCAAGGCCGACGAGGATCGGTCCCTCTCCCCGGGAAGCGAGGCGCCAGAAGGCTGGGTCATGTACTTCGATGGGGCGTTCTCCAGGCATGGCGCTGGGGCTGGGGCGGTGCTTATATCGCCCACTCAGGACAAGCTCCTACTCGTGCAGCTCTGTTTCCAGCAAGGTGAAAAGGTCTCCAACAACATAGCGGAGTATGAAGGTTTAATAGCGGGCTTGAAGGCCGCAGCTGCCCTGGGGGTGAAACGCCTCACCATCAAGGGCGATTCGCAGCTCCTTGTCAATTTCTCCAACAAGGTGTACGAGCCGAAAGATGAGCACATGGAAGCCTACCTTGCGGAGGTCCGCAGGATGGAGAAGCAGTTCTGGGGGTTGGAGTTGCAGCATGTGCCCCGTGGCACCAATCAGGAGGCCGACGACATCGCCAAACGGGCGTCCAGGCGGTTACCTCAGGAGCCTGGCGTTTTCGAGGAGCGGCTCTTCAAGCCCTCAGCCCTGCCGTCATTGTCAAACACGGCTCAGCCTCGGGAGGAGCTCCCCCAGCCACCTGCCTCAGGAGCTCCGGCCTGTGGCCCGGCCTCAGGAGCACGCCTGCTCCTGACGATGGAACCTCAGGAGGGATGCTGGATCACGGAGCTCCGGAGTTACTTAACACAAGGGACCCTGCCGGAGAAGGAGGAGGAAGCGGAGCGTGTGGCACGGCAGGCCACGGCATACTGCATCAAGGATGGAGAGCTCTACCGGAAGCGACCAAACGATGTATCCCTGGCGCTGCATCTCCAGGGAGCAAGGAAAGGAACTGCTGGAAGATATACACGGCGGAGACTGTGGACATCATTCATCATCACGGACCCTCGTCGGCAAGGCGTTCCGCAGTGGGTTTTATTGGCCCACCGCACTCAATGACGCCGTCGAACTAGTGAAAGCTTTGTGAGGCCTGCCAGTTCCACGCCAAGCAGATCCATCAGCCAGCAGGAGGCCTGCAGACTATACCCCTTTCGTGGCCATTCGCAGTCTGGGGGCTGGACATCTTGGGCCCGTTTCCTCGGCGCCTGGGGGCTACCGCTACCTCTACGTCGCCGTGGACAAGTTCACCAAGTGGGCTGAAGTAGAGGCCGTCCGCACCATCCCCGGGTTCGCGGTCAAGTTCATCAGGGGCATCGTGAGCCGGTTCGGGGTGCCGAACCGCATCATCACGGACAACGGTTCGCAGTTCACCAGTAACCTCTTCAAAACATACTGTGCTAACCTTGGAACGCAGATATGCTACGCTTCGGTGGCGCACCCCCGAAGCAACGGCCAGGCCGAGCGAGCCAACGCAGAGGTCCTGAGGGGCCTCAAGACCAGGACGTTCAAGAAGAAGCTGGAGGCCTGCGGCAGAGGTTGGTACGACGAGCTTCAGTCCGTGTTGTGGTCCATCCGCACAACCGCGACCAAGCCGACTGGAGAGACCCCGTTCTTCCTGGTCTACGGAGCCGAAGCGGTCCTCCCTCACGAGGTCAGACGTCGCTCCGCGCGGGTCCTGGCGTTCGACGAGGCGCAGCAGGACGCCATGCGGGGGATGGACCTCGTGCTGGGGGAGGAACGTCGCCGAGAAGCCGCGCTGCGAGCGGCGAGGTACCAACAAGCACTGCGACGATATCACTGCCGCAACATCCGCCCCAGAACTCTCGAGGTAGGAGACCTCGTGCTCAGGCGGGTTCTCTCCAGGGAGGGACTGCACAAGCTCTCTCCCATGTGGGAGGGCCCGTTCAAGGTTGTTCATGTTTCCAGGCCCGGCTCCGCGCGCTTGGAGACTCAGGAGGGTGCCGGTCCAGAACGCATGGAACATCCAGCACCTCCGGAGGTTCTACCCCTAAAAAGGCCCAGAGCCTGTGAAGAAGGCGAATGCCTGTGAAGCTGTCGCGTTTTGGAAAGGCCCAAAGCCTGTGAAGAAGGCGAATGCCTGTGAAGCTGTCGCGTTTTGGAAAAGGCCCAGAGCCTGTGAAGAAGGCGAATGCCTGTGAAGCTCGCGTTTTGGAAAAGGCCAGAGCCTGTGAAGAAGGCGAATGCCTGTGAAGCTGTCGCAGTTGAAAAGGCCCGAGAGCCTGTGACTGTGATTTGGAAAAGGCCCGGAGCCTGTGAAGCTCGCCGCCCGTGACACTCTCACGTAATAATGAGTGGGGCTGTACACGCCCGGAGTCTCAGGAGCGCCGGCCTCAGGCCCTGGGGCTCCCTCCCACGCCCAGTGGCAGCACTTAGCTCCGCGCTGGTGAGAAGACGTCGAAGACTAGATTAGGTGCCGGACGCGGCTTTTCATTTGCTTTCCGCAGTTGGCTTGTTCCTTCTCATTCGAAGTTTTATTGAAGTTGTTGCCGTCTTTGGCTTGTGGTTCTTCGACTTTTCACTCTCCTGCCTCGATTTCTCTTATGCAAGGCCTCGCGAGGGGGGCAGCCGAGCGCCCTCGCGAGTGTTCCTGTCCTAGTCGTTCAAAGGTTTCGCGACCTGGGTCCATTACAGGAGCACCCCTCCAGTCCGTGCCCCACGGGCACCGCGACACGAACACAGGGCCTGGGTCGGTCGCCCCCCACGGCTGGGGCCGGGAACTATCCACGCGCGGGCACGTAGCCGGAAGGCACGATAACGGAAGCAAAACGATGATTAACAGCAATAACCCAAACACGCCCCCGCGGGGCTCCACACTACTGTCTTTTTACGCAGGAAAAAGGAAAAGAAAGAACAAATCAGGCGCAGCTCGCCTCACACCGGCCTGCAGGGAAGACTCGAGCTGCCTCCGGGGCTCAGGCAGACTCCCTCTCGCGCTTCACCGGGGCGCGACGGCGGGCGGACACGCTACCACCTCCCAAGCAGATACGACGGCGTGGAGGCTGACCGCGGCCACCGCTAGAAGAGTCGCCGCCTGAAGAAGAACCGGAGAAGCTTGGGGAACCCTGAGCGCCGCCAGTCACGCGAGCGCTGTCCTCTCCATCATCGCCGGAGCTGGGTTCCCGGCCGCGGTCGTCGTCCTCGGGGCAGCACCCTGCGCGGCGACCATCTTCCCCAAACACCCTCACGTAGAGGGTGGCATCCGTCAAACTTGAAGTGCAGGGTGCACCGACGGCTCAGGCCACGCGCGCGGGCAAACGTCTGCCAACCGCGGGCCAGGCCAGGCTCCCGGCTGCGGAGACCTCCAGTGAAGCCCATGAGGCCCGGCTGCAGCAGCCGTCGCCTGAAGCCAGAGGCCGCCCGGGGCGCCGGCCGGGAGCTCGCCGAGGAGGAAGCGAGGAAGTGGAAGCCGGGTGCTAGTCGGCTCCGCCGACCACACGAAGAACTCCGGCAGCACCTCTGCAGCGCGAAAGCGCGGCCTAGGGGGACGCGCGACCGGAGCGCCCCCCGGCCGCAGCAATCCGCCCGTCGCCGTGCTGGAAATCGTCTCCACGGCCGCGGGGAGCTGCCGTGGTGGCCACAGGATGTTTGCGAGGGCGCCCTCGGCCGCGCTTGGGCGGGGGAGAGGCAGGCTCAACCTGGCGAGCCTTCCCCTTCTCTGCGGCCGAGAACCTCCTCGACGGGGCCATGAAGAAGAAGGAGAAGCAAGGGGGGATGAACTGGAAGGGCGCGCGCGATCCGTACTTATAGCCGCGAGGGCCAACCGACGGCCCCCACGATCGCAGGTAATCATGACCCGCTTTGCATGCAGGGACTTGTCCAATCCATGCAGTTGCCGAGGCGCCATGGGGAAGTGGAGACGCCCACGTCCAATCAACCGCCACGCGGCGCCCAAGGCCGCAGGCTGTTAGGGCCGCGGCGCTTCGCTCTGCCCTTCGCCTCCCTGCACGGCCAAGTCCGGGCGCGCCTTGGGCCCGGGGGCTACTGTCGGCGTTCTGGGAACGGGGGTCCCCAGACTTGCCTGCCTGCGGCCTGCGGCGTGGCTCAAAGGGGGGCCCAGCACGGCCCATCTTCATCAACACAGACCAAAGACCCTCGCGAGGGGCCAAGCCTCGCGGGGGGGACGACGTGGGGCTTCCTTAGGCACGGCCTCACCAGGCTGGCTCGTGAGGAGGCGGGGAGATCAAGGTGGGGTACCTCATGAGGTGCCCGTGACGCAAGCCATGACGACCAAGGGCGACAGGCGGGCGCCAGCCCGCGCAGTGTCCTCCTTTCCCCTTTGGTGCATGGGAGGCAAGCGCAGCCACGGAGTACCGAGGCATTAGGCAAAGGTTGTCATTTCGGTGCAACAAGACCAAGACCAGGAGGACTGCAAGACGGAGGTCATCGTGGAGCCCAAGACGGCGTCACCACCAGAGCTTTGTGCAGGCGAAGACTACTTTTGTCAGGATAACTAGTACTAGTTGTCCCCCTTCAAATTAGCCTGCCATTGTTGGCTCCCTTCCTGATCGATATTTGGGAAGAGGACCAGGGCCTCTATAAATAGGACCAGCCACCCATAGGATCAAGGAGGGGGGAGATCGAGATCAACAATCGAGAAGAGAGAGAGAGAGAAGGGTGACTGGACTCCTCCCAGCAGTTCATCGCCCCAGCCAAGAACAGACCCTCGCGAGGCCGTTCTTCCTTGTATTGCTCATCATCATCAGCCCAAGAGGCAATCCACCACACCACACACTGGAGTAGGGGATTACACCACAACGGTGGCCCGAACCAGTATAAACCCTCTGTCTCTTGTGTTGTTCTTTCCATAGCTTAGATCTTAGCGAGGCGGAGGGGTGCAGGTTGGTAGGAGGCGAAATCTCCGCGCGCACCCCGGTGTTCGAACCTGAAGGGTCTGCCGGAACCCGAAATCCGACAGTTTCTCACTCGTATCTATGCTTAAGTCTGTCCGAATCATGTTAGCAATTGCCGCATTTTATGAAATCTGGCAAATGGATAAACAAAACTGCATTCCTTAATGGATTTATTAAAGAAGAGTTGTATATGATGCAACAAGTTTTGTCAATCCTAAAGGTGCTAACAAAATATGCAAGCTCCAGCGATCCATCTATGGACTGGTGCAAGCATCTCGGAGTTGGAATATAAGCTTTGATATGTTGATCAAAGCATATAGTTTTATACAGACTTGCGGTGAAGCCTGTATTTACAAGAAAGTGAGTGGGAGCACTACATCATTTCTGATAAGTATATGTGAATGACATATTGTTGATCGGAAATAATGTAGAATTATTCTGCAAAGCATAAAGGAGTGTTTTGAAAGAAGTTTTTCAAAGAAAGACCTCGGTGAAGCTGCTGACATATTGAACATCAAGATCTATAGAGATAGATCAAGACGCTTGATAAGTTTTTCAATGAGTACATACCTTGACAATATTTTGAAGTAGTTCAAAATAGAATAGTCAAAGAAAGAGTTCTTTCCTGTGTTACAAGGTGTGAAACTGAGTAAGACTCAAAGCCCAATCACGGCAGAAGATGGAAAGAGAATGAAAGTCATTCCCTATGCCTTAGCCATAGGTTCTATAAAATATGCCATGCTATGTACCAGATCTATTGTATACCCTACACTGATTTTGGCAAGAGAGTAAAATAGTGATCTAGGAGTAGGTCACTGGACAGCAGTCAAAATTATCCTTAGTGAAATAAGGATATGTTCTCGATTATGGAAGTGACAAAAAGGTTCGTCGTAAAGGGTTACGTCAATGCAAATTTTGACACTGATCCAGATGACTCTAAGTCTCAATCTGGATACATTTTGAAAGTCGGAGCAATTAGCTAGAGTAGCTCCGTGCAGAGTATTGTTGACATAGAAATTTGCAAAATACATACGGATCTAAATGTTGCAGACCCGTTGACTAAATTTCTCTCACAAGCAAAACATGATCACACCTTAGTACTCTTTGGGTGTTATCACATGAGCCATGTGAACTAGATTATTGACTCTAGTAAACCCTTTGGGTTTAGCCACATGACGATGTGAACTATGGGTGCCAATCACATGGTGAATGTGAACTATTGATGTGAAATCACATGGCGATGTGATCTAGATTATTGACTCTAGCAAGTGGGAGACTGAAGGAATATGCCCTAGAGGAAATAATAAAGTTATTATTTATTTCCTTATTTCATGATAAATGTTTATTATTCATGCTAGAATTGTATTAACCGGAAGCATAATACACGTGTGAATACATAGACAAATAGAGTGTCACTAGTATGCCTCTACTTGACTAGCTCGTTGATCAAAGATGGTTAAGTTTCCTAACCATAGACATGAGTTGTCATTTGATTAATGGGATCACATCATTAGGATAATGATGTGATTGACTTGACCCATTCTGTTAGCTTAGCACTTGATCGTTTAGTTTGTTGCTATTGCTTTCTTCATGACTTATACATGTTCCTATGACTATGAGATTATGCAACTCCCGTTTACCGGAGGAACACTTTGTGTGCCACCAAACGTCACAACGTAACTGGGTGATTATAAAGGTGCTCTATAGGTGTCTCCGAAGGTACTTGTTGGGTTGGCATATTTCGAGATTAGGATTTTTCACTCCGATTGTCGGAGAGGTATCTCTGGGCCCACTCGGTAATGCACATCACTATAAGCCTTGCAAGCATTGCAACTAATGAGTTAGTTGCAGGATGATGTATTAGAGAACGAGTAAAGAGACTTGCCGGTAACGAGATTGAACTAGGTATTGAGATAATGACGATCGAATCTCGGGCAAGTAACATACCGGTGACAAAGGGAACAACATATGTTGTTATGCGGTCTGACCGATAAAGATCTTCGTAGAATATGTAGGAGCCAATATGGGCATCCTGGTCCCGCTATTGGTTATTGACCAGAGAGGTGTCTCGGTCATGTCTACATAGTTCTCGAACCCGTAGGGTCCGCACGCTTAACGTTCGTTGACGATATAGTACTATAGAGTTATGTATGTTGGTGACCGAATGTTGTTCGGAGTTCCGGATAAGATCACGAACATGACGAGGAACTCTGGAATGGTCCGGAGATAAAGTTTGATATATGGAGAATAGGTGTTTGTCTCTGGAGGGTTTCCGGAATTCACCGGGTGGGGTTCGGATGTTTCCGAAATGTTTGGGTACGAGGAACACTTTATTTGGGCCAAAGGGGAAAGCCCGCAAGTTTTTGAAAGTGCAAAAGATGTTTTGCGGAGTCCAGGGCCATACGCTAGGGTCCTGGCGTCTGGGTCCAGACACCGGAACCCTGGCATCTGGCCCTGGAGTCCGAGAAGACTCTTGGCTTTCTGGTGAAACCAACTTTGTGGAGGCTTTTACTCCAAGTTCGACCCCAAGGCTCAAACATATTAAATAGAGGGGTAGGGCTAGCACCCAAGACACATCAAGTAACACCAGCCGTGTGCGGCTACCCCGCCCCCTCTAGTTTATCCTCCGTCATAGTTTTGTAAGTTGCTTAGGCAAAGCCCTGTGAGATGTCTCACTAACACGTCACCACGCCGTCGTGCTGCCGGAACGCATCTACTACTTTGTCGGCATTCTGGGAACGGGGGTCCCCAGACTTGCCTACCTGCGGCCTACGGCGTGGCTCAAAAGGGGGCCCAGCACGGCCCATCTACACTCAACACAGACCCAAGACCCTCGCGAGGGGCCAAGGCCTCGCGGGGCGGACGACGCTGGAGCTTCCTCAGGCACGGCCTCACCAGGCTGGCTCGCGAGGAGGCGGAGAGATCAAGGCGGGGTACCTCACGAGGTGCCCGTGACGCAAGCCATGACGACCAAGGGCGCCAGGCGGGCACCAGCCCGCGCAGTGTCCTCCTTTCCTCTTTGGTGCAAAGGGGGCAAGCGCAGCCGCGGAGTACCGAGGCATCAGGCAAAGGTTGCCATTTCGGTGCAACAAGACCAAGACCAGGAGGACTGCAAGACGGAG
The DNA here is from genome assembly GCF_003073215.2 of Triticum urartu. Lineage (NCBI taxonomy): Eukaryota > Viridiplantae > Streptophyta > Magnoliopsida > Poales > Poaceae > Triticum > Triticum urartu. Next base: position 179,820,599 of record NC_053028.1, on the reverse strand, counting down.
GTCATTGTGGAGCCCAAGACGGCGTCACATCCAGAGCTTTGTGCAGGCGAAGACTACTTTTGTCAGGATAGCTGGTACTAGCTGTCCCCCTTCAAATTAGCCCGCCATTGTTGGCTCCCTTCCCGCTCGATATTTGGGAAGAGGACCAGGGCCTCTATAAATAGGACTAGCCACCCCCAGGGGAGAGGGGCATCAACAATGGAGAGAGAGAGAGAGGTGACTGAACTCCTCCCAGCAGTTCATCGCCCCAGCCAAGAACAGACCCTCGCGAGGCTGTTCTTCCTTGTATTGTCATCATCATCAGCCCAAGAGGCAATCCACCACACCACACACTGGAGTAGGGTATTACACCACAACGGTGGCCCGAACCAGTATAAACCCTGTGTCTCTTGTGTGTTGTTCTTTCCATAGCTTAGATCTTAGCGAGGCGGAGGGGTGCAGGTAGGTAGAAGGCGAAATCTCCGCACGCACCCCAGTGTTCGAACCTCAAGGGTCTGCCGGAACCCGAAATCCGACATTTGGCGCGCCAGGTAGGGGTGCGCCGGAATCCACCTTCTACCGCTTCGTGCCCCGTCGCGTCGTCATCACCATGTCCGGCGACCAGGCGGGCAACCCAGATCCATGGGCGGCGTGGCCCGCCCGCGCAGAGCCGCTCGCCTCGGGCGACCCCGTGCCCCAGGCAGCTCGCGGTCCGCAGGGCGCTGCGGGCCGCGGGCGACGCGGACAGGCTTCGACAGCTCTCACACCGCGGCAGGCGCGGTCGGCAGCAAGGGCCTCCAATCACGCCGCGACCACGACACCGTACACCCGCCGGGAGCAGGCGAACTCGAGGGCCGCGCTCACGGTGGCCCGAGAGCTGCTGCAGTGCAGGCTGCTGGAGGGCGGCCGCGACGTGCTGCTGGAGCGGGTGGCAGAGCTCCTGGGCTTCGCCGCCTCGGGGGCTCACCCCTTCTGCACCCAGCTCCCATCTCAAGCCCAGGGCGGCCCGCGCGGGGGCTCCGCGCGCCCGCGGGCTCCAAGGCTACTCCAACGCCAGCGAAGCTGTCAGCACCGGACCGGCGGCGGCGCTGCCCCCGCTCCCGGTCCGCGAAGAAGAAGGACTCGACGCGACCCGCGGCCCCAGTGGACAGCCGCGCTGCCACCCCACGGTGGGCGCGTCAGGCAGGACCGCGTGGCACGCGGAGCACTACGGCGTGGCCTTCGGGATGACGGCGCCAGAGGAATACGTGCCCCTCATGATGGACCAAGGACACCCTCACGAGAGCGACAAGGCTCGCTCCTCAGCCCAAGCTGGGGGGACGAGGCGCCAGAAGCTGAGCCTTTCCAGGAGCCCCGGGACGGTCCCACTGGCCACGCTGGAGGCAACGATTATCGGGTACCGCTAATTCTTCAGGAGCAGGCATACGCTAACCATGGATCGCAGGAGGTGCAGGTCGCCACAGCGAGCAGCTGCCCCGCTCCCACAGTCTCCTACCCCTCGGGAGGAGGGCGCAGGGGGCTGCAGGAGAGGGGCCGAGATCCGACATCACCACCGCGGCGTTCGGAGCAAGGTGTTCTCAGGAGGTAGGCCCTCTGCTGGGGAGGTGCCTCAGGGCCTGCCCCTGGCGGAGGACCCGTGGTCGTCGGGGGAACCGCTGGCGACCGCTCTACCCCATCGGCGGCGTCCTGGTTTCCGGTCGTCGTTGATGGCACTAGAGTGTGGCGCAAGGCGGGGCCCTCGTCTGGCGATATGAAGCAAGGCCGTACCTGTGAAGAAGGCCCAGTGCCTGTGAAGCTCGCCGCCCCGTGACACTCTCACGTAATAATGAGTGGGGCTGTACACGCCCCGGAGTCTCAGGGGTGCCGGCCTCAGGCCCTGGGGCTCCCTCCCACGCCCAGTGGCAGCACTTAGCTCCGCGCTGGTGAGAAGACGTCCAAGACTAGATTAGGTGCCGGACGCGGCCTTTTGTCTGCTTTCGTTGCTTTTCCCTTTGGTTGTCGCTTTCCCCCGCTGGATTCAAGTTGGATTCGAATTTGAGATTTGCGTGTGTTCGGGGAAGGGGTGCTTAGTCTCGTTCGAGCAATTTCTCGCGTTTTGGTTACCACTTCGCCTCAGCTGCCTCCCCTCGTGAGCCCCTCGCGAGCCGGGTCAGGCCTAGCTTGCGCGCAGCCCAGACTGCCGCCGCCGCGTCCTCTCAGGAGGGTTTTACTGCAGGTCCTACGGATCCAATCAGGGAACACTCGGGACACCACAACCTCCCACAGGCTACCTCAGGGCCAGCACGGGACAAAGGTAAACTAGCCGACCAGCGCGTCGCTTAAGCCAACCACTTGGCGCGGGCGCATGGGCAATGTAGCGTCTACTAATACGATGAACACAAGTTTTACATGAGGGGCTCCCCCTCCAAAATGCTCTCACAGCCATCAGGCCAAAACCTGAGTTCTATTCATGCAGGGTAAGGAAGCAGGAACGATGCACAATCAGTCGGATAAATCCCCCAATGCATCCTCAGGAGCACCACCCGAGCCGTTGCTGGCGTCGCTGAACTCGCCATCGCTGTCCGCGTCGCCGCCAGCGGCGTCAGGGCCGTTCACCACACCGCCCTCGTCGGCAGCCACGATCACGCCGTCGTTGTCTGAAGCGAAGGCCCTGATAAGAGCATCCACATTGTCTTCCACCCAGTGCGCCAGGTCGTCTCGGACGGCCTGGGGGACTGGGGCGATGGCGGCGTCGAAATCGAAGTGGGGATCCATGTTCCGGAGATGGCTGAAGACGCGAGAAAAGGCGCGCCCGAGCAGGGCGCGGCTCCTCTCCTCCACCAACCTGTCACCCTGACCGACCGCGCCTCCAGCTGCGTCACCACGTCAGTGAAGAACTGAAGATTGCCGGCGTAGTTGACTGCATGCGGCTCGCCAACAGCCGCCTCGCAGATGTTGCCCAAGGCTGTGTTGGCTCTCTCCCGGAGCGTGGTGAGCATGGGGCCGTGCTCATGCTCCAGGATCCGCCGCTGACGTATCTCGTCCGCATTCTGGCGCGCGACGGCCTCAGCCTCCTCCACCCGCTGGCGAAGAAGGAGCACCTCGGCCTGGGAGGTGGTTAACTCACCTTGCGCCACCTCAAGGGCGGCCCGGAAAGCATCGCCCGCCGTGTCGCCTCCTCCAGCTTGGCCCTCAAAGGGCAGTCCTGCTTCAGGCCTTGGCCCCGATCAACCCCAGCTTCTCCTCGAACTCGTGCTCGAGGGTCAAATGCGCCATCGCCACCCGACATCCGACCTCCTCCAGGACTCGGGCTTCCTGTGCAGCGACATCATCCTCCGCCTGCGTCACCAAGCGCTCCCTCGTCTCAGACGCTCGTACTCTCATACACGCGGGTACGTTCGGCGGCTTCCAGCGTCGGCGCATCCTCACGCTTCTGGAGCTCTGCTGAGTGCCAGAGGCCACCTTCATCAACGCGAGGGCTGCCTCGCGCAGCTCCACCTGCTCCTCCAGTGAGTGGCACCAGGCCAAGAGCTCCCGAGCCTGCTCCTCCGCCGCCTTTCGCCGCGGTCGGCTTCCCGGGCCTCCTCAGCGGCCCAAGATTGGGCCTCCTGAGAGGCCACCAAGACGCCTTGGCCTCTACGTCGTCAAAGATCGCGCTGACGGCGCTCAAGGGCGATGGCACCCTCCAGCTCGCGGCTCTCTACAGCCAGGCGCAGGCCCTCGGCCTCAAGGCGCGCGTCTTCATGAGCAAGCTCCTCACCAAGCAGGCTTACCGCGTCAGCCGCCCTTTGAAGGAATCCTTGGCGGAGAGCGCGACGCTCCCGAGCGCGCTCGAGCACGTCTTCCACACCATCATCTGCCCCAAGCAAGCCCGGGGGCCACGAATCAGCACTCCCCCTCCGGGCGGGGAGCGCTCAGCCAATCGCAGTCCACGACCAGGCGAGAAGCCCACGGCAGGCTGGCTATGCCACGAGAAGGCCCGCGAAGGAGGATCGCGAGGTGCGCAGGGCCACGATGCGCCTCGGGACGGTTCGCCTCTTCGATCGCCCTCACCACAAGGGCTCTGCTGCTCGGAGCGCTTGAGGACGGTGGAGGGGGCGAAGCCAAGGGGGACGGCACCTCAGCCGTCTCCGCGAAGCTCGGCTGGAAGGGGCCTGCGGAGCAAGGGTCAGTAAAAGCAACAGAAGGATCGGGAGCTGGGAAAGGAGAAGGCTTACTCATCAGTGGCGAAGTACTTCCTACGCTTCAGCAGGCGACAAGGGTAATCGTCGCCCAGGGCCTCCCTTCTCTTCCGGAGGGCCTCAAAGTCCACGCGGAAGCGGCCCAAGAGTTGGGCGCAGGGATCAACCTGCGACGAAGACGGAGCGTCAAGGCGATCTGCGTCAGGGGCGCCTGCCTGATGCGCGCTGCCAATCGCCTCGCCAAGAGAAGCAGCCTGGAGCCTCAGGGGCCTCAGTCGCAGGCGCTGAGGGCAGCTGCTTGTCACCCTCAGCCTCAGCGGCACGGGCCCCAAGAAGCTGCTCCCTCATGAGCATCGCCCGGCGCTGTCACCCCGCCGGGAGCCCCCTCGGCCTCTGGCGCCTCATGCCTCCCTGCTCCGCCGCTTGAGGAAGAGCCTGGCCGACTGGAAGGGCAGTCACCACCACTGGGTTCTCGCGAGGCCCCTGGAGGCCGGCGGGGCGCGACCCCCACTCATCAAAGATAGGCATCTGCTTCACAAAATCGCCCCTGCTCTGGCAGAGGTACAGCAAGGCCCCTCCCTGCTGGATGCTGCCAGGGTTGGGGTCCCCAGTCAGGGTCAAGAGCGCTGTCCTCAGCACTTCAGGCGTCAGGTCCTCTTCCTGGAGCCTCATACGATCATCGCGCCCGCTGAAGGCCCACATCCGGCGGGAGTGGCGTTGGAGAGGAGCAACGCGGCGTAGCAGGAACTCCTTCACCACCTTGGGCGCTGTCACGCCAAGCGACCTCAAGAACGCGAAGCGGTGCCAGACGAAGACGAGCCGGGGGCTCTCAAGCGTCTCCTGGCCCCAGCCCGAATTGGGGACAGCAGGCGAAGTTGGCTCCGATAGCAGGGGGCTGGGCACCCCTGCATCCACATACAGCCACCGCTCGCGGAACCCAGCCGCGGGCAGAGGGAGCTTGAAGTCAATCCCAGAGGCCGCTGTCTCAGACGCGGCAACGAAGCTCATGCACGCCCAGCATTGGGTAGGGTCGACAAGGCGCAGCGAGAAGAAGTGGCGCAGCAAGGCAACCGAAGGAAGGATGCCCATCATAGCCTCGCAAACAAAGGCGAAGACCGAAAGGAGGGTGATGGATTCAGGACCCAGATGCATCATGTGGATCTGATAGTGGGAAAGCACGGACATTGAAGAAATCAGAAAAGGGAGGAACCAGACCCGCCCACAGGGCGTCGGCAAAATACGGGACCTCGGTGACTATCCTGTCGATGGAGAAGTGGGACGCGGGCCAGGCCGTCGTCCTCCCGCATTCGTTGAAGATAGTGGCCAGAGCCGAGCTGACCTTGCCCAAGCCCTCGGCGGGGGCCGCCAACGGCGGACAAGGCGGAGGCATGTTCTTCCCTCTTCCCTTCTTCGTCGGAGCCATGGCGATGGAGGGGGGAAGGTTCGAGATTGGGTTGAAAACAGAAGCTGGAGTTCGAGCGGAGGAAGGACAGAGGGCGCTCGAGCAACAGAAAGGGGAGCGGCTGTGTACAACTGAGTCCGCCTAGCATGGCGCAAAATAAGGGGGCGTGGGGGAACAGTGCCGCCCACGTCCAATCAACCGCCACGCGGCGCCCAAGGCCGCAGGCTGTTAGGGCCCGCGGCGCTTCGCCCTTGCCCTTCCGCCTCCCTGCACGGCCAAGTCCGGGCGCGCCTTGGCCCGGGGGCTACTGTCGGCGTTCTGGGAACGGGGGTCCCCAGACTTGCCTGCCTGCGGCCTGCGGCGTGGCTCAAAGGGGGGCCCAGCACGGCCCATCTTCATCAACACAGACCCAAGACCCTCGCGAGGGGCCAAGCCTCGCGGGGCGGACGACACAAGCTTCCTCAGGCACGGCCTCACCAGGCTGGCTCACGAGGAGGCGGAGAGATCAAGGCGGGGTACCTCACGAGGTGCCCGTGACGCAAGCCATGACGACCAAGGGCGCCAGGCGGGTGCCAGCCCGCGCAGTGTCCTCCTTTCCTCTTTGGTGCAAAGGGAGCAGAGCAGCCGCGGAGTACCGAGGCATCAGGCAAAGGTTGCCATTTCGGTGCAACAAGACCAAGACCAGGAGGACTGCAAGACGGAGGTCATTGTGGAGCCCAAGACGGCGTCACCACCAGAGCTTTGTGCAGGCGAAGACTACTTTTGTTAGGATAGCTGGTACTAGCTGCCCCCCTTCAAATTAGCCCGCCATTATTGGCTCCTTTCCCGCTCGATATTTGGGAAGAGGACCAGGGCCTCTATAAATAGGACTAGCCACCCCCAGGGGAGAGGGGCATCAACAATTGTGAAGAGAGAGAGAGAGAGGGGTGACTGAACTCCTCCCAGCAGTTCATCGCCCCAGCCAAGAACAGACCCTCGCGAGGCTGTTCTTCCTTGTATTGCTCATCATCATCAGCCCAAGAGGCAATCCACCACACCACACACTGCAGTAGGGTATTACACAACAACGGTGGCCCGAACTAGTATAAACCCTGTGTCTCTTGTGTTGTTCTTTCCATAGCTTAGATCTTAGTGAGGCGGAGGGGTGCAGGTAGGGAGAAGGCGAAATCTCCGCGCGCACCCCAGTGTTCGAACCTCAAGGGTCCGCCAGAACCCGAAATCCGACATACTTCGCCCCTCTTGCTGGATTGAGAAGGCGAGGACGTCACCGAGCCGAACGTGTGCAG
>NC_053028.1:179797193-179812772 GCF_003073215.2 Triticum urartu | reverse complement strand
GAACCGGAACAAAGCATTAGCACATAGTGAATACATGAACTCCTCAAACTATGGTCATCATCGGGAGTGGTCCCGATTATTGTCACTTCGGGGTTGCCGGATCATAACACATAGTAGGTGACTATAGACTTGCAAGATAGGATCAAGAACACTCATATATTGATGAAAACATAATAGGTTCAGATCTGAAATCATGGCACTCGGGCCCTAGTGACAAGCATTAAGCATAGCAAAGTCATAGCAACATCAATCTCAGAACATAATGGATACTAGGGATCAAACCCTAACAAAATTAACTCTATTACATGATAAATCTCATCCAACCCATCACCATCTAGCAAGCCTACGATGGAATTACTCACACACGGCGGTGAGCATCATGAAATTGGTGATGGAGGATGGTTGATGATGACGACGGTGATGAATCCCCCTCTCCGGAGCCCCGAACGGACTTCAGATCAGCCCTCCCGAGAGGTTTTAGGGCTTGGCGGCGGCTCCGTATCGTAAAACGCGATGATTTCTTCTCTCTCATTTTTTCTCTCCGAAAGCAAACATGTTTCATTCATAATAGGCTGAATCAGGAATGATGAACTAATCATGTTTACAAAAACAAGATAGGTCGATTTCATACCATCTTCTCTCATCTCATTCAGTCCATCATATATCGTCATTATTGCCTTTCACTCGCACGACCGAACGGTGTGGATAATAATAATAGTGCACGTGCATTGGACTAAGCTGGAATCTGCAAGCATTTTATATAAGGGAGCAGACAAGGTAATATGGGCTCTTGGTTAAATCAACAATAATGCATATCAGAGCCACTCAACATTTTCATCATGGTCTTCTCCTCTCGGCTCCCAAAGAATAAGAAAATAAATAAAACTATTTACACGAGAAAGTTCCCAACAAGCAAAAGAAGAACAAGAAATCTTTTTTGGTTTTCTTCTAATTACTACTACTACAGGCATGGAAAGTAAACTAGCTAAAAGCTACAACTAATTGTTTTGGTTTTTCTTAAGGTTTTTCAAACACGCAAGAAGAAGGCTTAGAAAAGAAAATAAAGTAGCATGGATAGTACAATGAAAAAGTATGAGCACCGACAACTAGAATGAGTGTGTGAACATGAATGTAATGTCAGTGAGCAATACGTACTCCCCCAAGATTAGGATTTTGGCCTAAGTTGGTCTATGCCCACGGATCGAAGCTACTCTCTCCGGTGTACCGAGGAGGGTTCTCAGGGTGCCACTGGTTGGCGATCTCCTCCGGATCCCACTGATAAACAGACTATCGATAAAGGTCAAGTGGTGGCTCAGGCTCAGGCTCTGGGACTTGTGTCAGCCTCCAGTATGCATAAATGGCCTCGGGTAAGATGAGGTACGTGCCTGAAAGTATGTTAAACAAAGAGGGTGCAGGCAAGGTAATAGTCTCACAATGAGTTTTATCAAATATCAAAATATACTCAAGCATCTTATTCTTATTTTTAACAATAAATTCATGTGCTACCATACTCTTATAATCTAGAAAAATAGGGGGCAGCAACTTTTCCTCTTTCTCATAATGCCTAATAGGTACCTCAAAGTGTTTAGCAAGGCATGAAGCAAAGATGCCTCCGAAGATGGAGCCCTTTGTACGGTTCAGACTTAATCGTTTAGCAACAATAGCGCCTAAGCTGGAAGTTGTATCACGAAACAAAGCATGGCGCAAAATGACAAGATCAGGAGCACTAAGATTTCCACTGTTCCCGCGACCAATTAAGAATCTACTAGCAAACATCGCAAAGTAACGTAGAATAGAAAAATGTATACTAGTAATTCTTGCATCGGAAACTTCCCTCGTTTCCCCTACAACAATTCTATCAATAAATCCATCCACATCACTATGATGTGGTTCCTCGAAGCTGCCCACAAAGGGTATCTTGCAGACCCGACAAAAATCATGGAGTGACATCTCCTTAACCTCATCATATAAGTGAAACTCCACTGAAGGTGGTGAATTCTTAGCATGGAAATAAAAAATTTGCACGAAAATATTAGTGAGTAGGAGATACTGTTCGCGTTGGTCGTGGAGGAAGTCGGTGAGGCCTGCATTCTCAACCAAGTAATAAAAGTCATTGTAAATTCTGGCGGCTCTCAAGAATGCATCATAAGGCCATTCACATGGCCGAACCTCCGCAGTGCGAGGAAGATTGTATTTGGGCTTTTTATTCTCCTCATTCTGCTTGTCCTTCGAGCTTCGTCTCGAAGAGCCCCTCAACAATCTCTTCATCATTTTCTTTCTCTAAAAAAATTCTAAAAAATTTTAGTGACTCAAAATAAAAGTGAATCAAACTCAACGAGATTGATAGCAACTACTCCCACGGGTGCCTGGAGGCTATATCATGCATTAAAACTACTTTAGACCATATAAATTTGACATGCAAGCTCAAGAACAGGGTCACCTTAGCAACAAAACTCTGCAATAAATAAATCACTAGAACAAAAACTAATTAGACCATTGGAGGAGTCACATACCGAAGAACAATCCCCCAAAACAGTTTTGTGAATGGAGCTTTGAGCAAAGAGATCGAAAATGGCAGCAAGATGAGCTAGAACACAGGTTTGAGCTATGGGAGGATTTTTTCTGGAGGAAGACGAAGTGAGTGGGTGCTGGAATAAGTGGAGGGGGTCCATGTGGGGCCCACGAGGCAGGGGCGTTCCCTGTGCCCTCGTGGCCAAATGGTGGGCCCCCCTGGTGTGTTCTCAGGGCCAGGAATTCTTAAATATTCTACAAAAAAATCATATTTCATTTTCAGGACATTTGAAGAACTTTTATTTTTTGGGTATTTTTATTGCAAGGATAATTCAGAAAACAATCAGAAAATACTATTTTTGCTTTATTTAATATAAATAAAAGAAAGTAAAAGGAGGGTACAGAGAGTTGTGCTTTCTAACTTCATCCATCTCGTGCTCATCAAAAGGAATCCACTAACAAGGTTGATCAAGTCTTGTTAACAAACTCTTTCTGAATAACATGAAATCGGAGAATTTTCGAATAACACTAGGTTACCTCAACGGGGATATGCATGTCCCCAACAATAAGAATATCATATTTCTTCTTGACAGTAGGAAGAGGGAGTTCAAAACCTCCAATAGTAATCGTTGAAATTTTTCCAACAGAATTGATACTGTGGACTTGAGGTTGTTTCCTCGGAAAGTTTACCGTATGCTCATTACCATTAACATGAAAAGTGACATTGCCTTTGTTGCAACCAATAACAGCCCTTGCAGTATTCAAAAAGGGTCTACCAAGGATAATCGCCATACTATCGTCCTCGGGAATATCAAGAATAACAAAGTTCGTTAAAATAGTAATGTTTGCAACCACAATAGGCACATCCTCGCAGATACCGACAGGTATGGCAGTTGATTTATCGGCCATTTGCAAAGATATTTCAGTAGGTGTCAACTTATTCAAATCAAGTCTACGATATAAAGAGAGAGGCATAACACTAACACCGGCTCCAATATCACATAAAGCAGTTTTAATATAATTTCTTTTAATGGAGCAAGGTATAGTAGGTACTCCGGGATCTCCAAGTTTCGTTGGTATTCCACCCTTAAAAGTATAAGTAGCAAGCATGGTGGAAATTTCAGCTTCCGGTATCTTTCTTTTATTAGTAATGATATCCTTCATATATTTAGCATAAGGATTTGTTTTGAGCACATCAGTTAATCGCATACGCAAAAAGATAGGCCTAATCATTTCAGCAAAGCGCTCAAAATCCTCATCATCCTTTTTCTTGGATGGTTTCGGAGGAAAAGGCATGGGTTTCTGAACCCAAGGTTCCCTTTCTTTTACTATGTTTCCTAGCAACAAAGTCTCTTTTATCATAACGTTGATTCTTTGATTGTGGGTTATCAAGATCAACAGCAGGTTCAACTTCTACATCTTTATCATTACTAGGTTGAGCATCATCATGAACATCATCATTAATATTTTCATTAGGTTCATGTTCATTACCAGATTGTGTTTCAGCATCAGACATAGATATATCATTTGGATTATCAGGTGGTTCAGCAATAGGTTCACTAGAAGTTTGCACAGTTCTATCATTTTTCTCCTTCTTCTTTTTAGAAGAACTAGGAACATCAATATTATTTCTTTGAGAATCTTGCTCGATTCTCTTAGGGTGGCCTTCAGGATACAAAGGTTCCTGAGTCATTCTACCAGTTCTAGTAGCCACTCTAACAGCATAATCATTTTTCTTACTATTCATTTCATCAAGCACTTCTTTTTGAGCCTTAAGTACTTGTTCTACTTGAGTGGTAACCATAGAAGCATGTTTGCTAACAAGTTTAAGTTCACCTTTAATATTAGCCATATAAACCCAAGCGTCTAATCATATAAGCATTTTCTTTTAGTTGTCTACCAAAATAAGCATTGAAGTCGTCTTGCTTAAACATAAAGTTATCAAACTCATCCAAGCACTGACTAGCAATTTTAGTAGGAGGGACTTCAACTTTATCATATCTATAGAGAGAATTTACCTTTACTACCCGTGTCGGGATATCGGGATCAGGAGGTTCTTCAATAAATAAAGAATTAAGATCATATGTTTCTTCAACAGGCGGTATATTAAGACCATGTATTTCTTCAATAGGAGGTAAATTCTTAACGTCTTCAGCTGTAATACCTTTTTCTTTCATAGATTTCTTTGCCTCTTGCATATCTTCGGGACTGAGAAATAGGACGCCTCTCTTCTTCGGAGTTGGTTTAGGAATAGACTCAGTAATTGGAGCAGGAGCTGGCTCAGGAGGTGCCCAATTATTTTCATTTGTCAACATATTATTCAATAGGATTTCAGCTTCATCCGGTGTTCTTTCCCTGAAAAGAGAACCAGCACAACTATCCAGGTAATCTCTGGAAGCATCGGTTAGTCCATTATAAAAGATATCAAGTATTTCAGGTTTCTTAAGAGGATGATCAGGCAAAGCATTAAGTAACTTGAGAAGCCTCCCACAAGCTTGTGGGAGACTCTCTTCTTTAATTTGCACGAAGTTGTATATTTCCCTCAAAGCAGCTTGTTTCTTATGAGCAGGGAAGTATTTAGCACAGAAGTAATAAATCATATCCTGGGGACTACGCACACAACCAAGATCAAGAGAATTAAACCATATCTTAGCATCACCCTTCAATGAGAACGGAAATATTTTGAGTATATAGAAGTAACGCGATCTCTCATCATTAGTAAACAAGGCAGCTATATCATTTAATTTAGTAAGATGTGCCACAACAGTTTCAGATTCATAGCCATAAAACGGATTAGATTCAACCAAAGTAATTATATCAGGATCAACAGAGAATTCATAATCCTTATCAGGAACACAAATAGGTGAAGTAGCAAAAGCGGGGTCAGGTCTCATTTTATCTCTAAGTGATTCTTTGTTCCATTTAATTAATAACCTCTTAAGCTCATATCTATCTTTGCAAGCTAAAATAGCGGCAGAAGATTCCATATCAAAAAGATGACCCTCAGGAATAACATGCATATTTTCATCATCACTATCATCATCGTATTCAGATTCAATAATTTCTTTTTCTCTAACCCTAGCAATTTGTTCATCAAGAAATTCACCAAGGGCCACAGTAGTATCAGGCATAGAAGCAGTTTCATCATAAGTATCATGCAGAGCAGAAGTGGCATCATCAATAACATGCGACATATCAGAACGAATAGCAGAAGCAGGTGTAGGTGTCGCAAACTTACTCATAACAGAAGGTGAATCAAGTGCAGAGCTTGATGGCAGTTCCTTACCTCCCCTCGTAGTTGAGGGATAGATCTTGGTTTTTGGATTTCTCAAGTTCTTCATAGTGTCTAGCAGATATAAATCCCAAGTGACTCAAAGAATAGAGCTATGCTCCCCGGCAATGGCGCCAAAAATTTGTCTTGATAACCCACAAGTATAGGGGATCGCAACAGCTTTCGAGGGTAGAGTATTCAACCCAAATTTATTGATTCGACACAAGGGGAGCCAAAGAATAATCTCAAGTATTAGCAGCTGAGTTGTCAATTCAACCCACCTAGAAACTTAGTATCTGCAGCAAAGTGTTTAGTAGCAAAGTAATATGATAGTGGTGGTAGCGGCAACAAAAGTAAAGACAACAAAAGTAATGTTTTTGGTATTTTGTAGTGATTGTAACAGTAGCAGCGGGAAAGTAAATAAGCGAGAACCAGTATATGGAAAACTCGTAGGCACCGGATCAGTGATGGATAATTATGCCGGATGCGGTTCATCATGTAACAGTCATAACATAGGGTGACACATAACTAGCTCCAATTCATCAATGTAATGTAGGCATGTATTCCGTATATAGTCATACGTGCTTATGGAAAAGAACTTGCATGACATCTTTTGTCCTATCCTCCCATGGCAGCGGGGTCCTATTGGAAACTAAGGGATATTAAGGCCTCCTTTTAATAGTGAACCGGAACAAAGCATTAGCACATAGTGAATACATGAACTCCTCAAACTATGGTCATCATCGGGAGTGGTCCCGATTATTGTCACTTCGGGGTTGCCGGATCATAACACATAGTAGGTGACTATAGACTTGCAAGATAGGATCAAGAACTCACATATATTCATGAAAACATAATAGGTTCAGATCTGAAATCATGGCACTCGGGCCCTAGTGACAAGCATTAAGCATAGCAAAGTCATAGCAACATCAATCTCAGAACATAATGGATACTAGGGATCAAACCCTAACAAAACTAACTCGATTACATGATAAATCTCATCCAACCCATCACCGTCCAGCAAGCCTACGATGGAATTACTCACGCACGGCGGTGAGCATCATGAAATTGGTGATGGAGGAGGGTTGATGATGACGACGGCGACGAATCCCCCTCTCCGGAGCCCCGAACGGACTCCAGATCAGCTCTCCCGAGAGGTTTTAGGGCTTGGCGGCGGCTCCGTATCGTAAAACGCGATGATTTATTCTCTCTCATTTTTTTCTCTCTGAAAGCAAATGTATAGAGTTGGAGTTTGCGTTGGAGGGTTTACAAGGGGCCCACGAGGTAGGGGGCGCGCCCTGGGGGGCGCCCCCCACCCTCGTGAGAAGGGTATGGGCCCCCTGGTCTTCATCTTTGGCGAGGATTTTTTATTGTTTTTTCTAAGATGTTCCGTGAAGTTTCAGGTCATTCCGAGAATATTTGTTTTCTGCACATAAAACAACACCATCGTAATTCTGCTGAAAACAGCGTCAATCCGGGTTAGTTCCATTCAAATCATACAAGTTAGAGTCCAAAACAAGGGCAAAAGTGTTTGGAAAAGTAGATACGACGGAGACGTATGATGGTCCTCTTCTTTTTTTATGGCCTTTCTCTCTTTTTTCTTCTTTTTTTCGAAGAACTTTCCTCACATGGGACAATTCTCTAATAATGGAAATCATCACACTTTTATTTACTTTACAACTCAAGAATTACAACTCGATACTTAGAACAAAATTTGAATCTATGTGAATGCCTCTGGCGGTGTACCGGGATATGCAATGAATCAAGAGTGACATGTATGAAAGAATTATGAAGGTGGCTTTGCCAGAAATACGATGTCAACTACATGATCATGCAAGGCAATATGACAATGATGAAGCGTGTCATAATAAACGGAACGGTGGAAACTTGCATGGCAATATATCTCGAAATGGCTATGGAAATGCCATAATCGGTAGGTATGGTGGCTATTTTGTGGAAGATATAAGGAGGCTTATGTGTAATAGAGCGTATCATATCACGGGGTTTGGATGCACCGGCGAAGTTTGCACCAACTCTCAAGGTGAGAATGGGCAATGCACGATACCAAAGAGGCTAGCAATGATGGAAGGGTGAGAGTGCGTATAATCCATGGACTCAACATTAGTCATAAAGAACTCATATACTTATTGCAAAAATCTACAAGTCATCAAAACCAAGCACTACGCGCATGCTCCTAGGGGGATAGATTGGTAAGAAAAGACCATCGCTCGTCCCCGACCGCCACTCGTAAGGAAAGCAATCAAAGAACAGCCCATGCTTCAAATTTGTCACACAAATTTTACCATATGTGCATGCTACAGGACTTGCCAACTTCAACACAAGTATTTCTCAATTCCATAATTACTCAACTAGCACAACTCTAATATTACCACCTTTATATCTCAAAACAACTACCAAGTATCAAACTTCTATAACATTTAATGCACTCTATATGAAAGTTTTTATTATACCCATCTTGGATGCCTATCATATTAGGACTAATTTCATAACCAAAGCAAATTACCATGCTGTTCTAAAAGGCTCTCAAAATAATTTAAGTGAAGCATGAGAGACCAATAATTTCTATAAAATAAAACCACCACCGTGCTGTAAAAAGATATAAGTGAAGCACTAGAGCAAAATTATCTACCTCAAAAGATATAAGTGAAGCACATAGAGTATTCTAATAAATTCCGATTCATGTGTGTCTCTCCCAAAAGGTGTGTGATAACCCACAAGTATAAGGGATCGCAACAGTTTTTGAGGGTAAAGTATTCAACCTAAATTTATTGATTCGACACAAGGGGAGCCAAAGAATACTCTCAAGTATTAGCAGCTGACTTGTCAATTCAACCACACCTGGAAACTTAATATTTGCAGCAAAGTATTTAGTACCAAAGTAATATGATAGTAGTGGTAACCGTAGCAAAAGGTAACAGTAGTAAAAGTAATGTTTTTGGTATTTTGTAGTGATGATAGCAATAGCAACGGGAAAGTAAATAAGCGAAGAACAATATATGGAAAGCTCGTAGGCAATGGATCGATGATGGAGAATTATGCCGGATGCGGTTCATCATGTAACAGTCATAACCTAGGGTGACACAGAACTAGCTCCAGTTCATTGATATAATGTAGGCATGTATTCTGAATATAGTCATACGTGCTTATGGAAAAGAACTTGCATGACATCTTTTGTCCTACCCTCCCGTGGCAGCGGGGTCCAATTGGAAACTAAGGGATATTAAGGCATCCTTTTAATAGAGTACCGGAACAAAGCATTAACACATAGTGAATACATGAACTCCTCAAACTACGGTCATCACCGGTAAGTATCCCGATTATTGTCACTTTGGGGTTAACGGATCATAACACATAATAGGTGACTATAGACTTGCAAGATAGGATCAAGAACACTCATATATTGATGAAAACATAATAGGTTCAGATCTGAAATCATGGCACTCGGGCCCTAGTGACAAGCATTAAGCATAGCAAAGTCATAGCAACATCAATCTCAGAACATAATGGATACTAGGGATCAAACCCTAACAAAATTAACTCTATTACATGATAAATCTCATCCAACCCATCACCATCTAGCAAGCCTACGATGGAATTACTCACACACGGCGGTGAGCATCATGAAATTGGTGATGGAGGATGGTTGATGATGACGACGGTGATGAATCCCCCTCTCCGGAGCCCCGAACGGACTTCAGATCAGCCCTCCCGAGAGGTTTTAGGGCTTGGCGGCGGCTCCGTATCGTAAAACGCGATGATTTCTTCTCTCTCATTTTTTCTCTCCGAAAGCAAACATGTTTCATTCATAATAGGCTGAATCAGGAATGATGAACTAATCATGTTTACAAAAACAAGATAGGTCGATTTCATACCATCTTCTCTCATCTCATTCAGTCCATCATATATCGTCATTATTGCCTTTCACTCGCACGACCGAACGGTGTGGATAATAATAATAGTGCACGTGCATTGGACTAAGCTGGAATCTGCAAGCATTTTATATAAGGGAGCAGACAAGGTAATATGGGCTCTTGGTTAAATCAACAATAATGCATATCAGAGCCACTCAACATTTTCATCATGGTCTTCTCCTCTCGGCTCCCAAAGAATAAGAAAATAAATAAAACTATTTACACGAGAAAGTTCCCAACAAGCAAAAGAAGAACAAGAAATCTTTTTTGGTTTTCTTCTAATTACTACTACTACAGGCATGGAAAGTAAACTAGCTAAAAGCTACAACTAATTGTTTTGGTTTTTCTTAAGGTTTTTCAAACACGCAAGAAGAAGGCTTAGAAAAGAAAATAAAGTAGCATGGATAGTACAATGAAAAAGTATGAGCACCGACAACTAGAATGAGTGTGTGAACATGAATGTAATGTCAGTGAGCAATACGTACTCCCCCAAGATTAGGATTTTGGCCTAAGTTGGTCTATGCCCACGGATCGAAGCTACTCTCTCCGGTGTACCGAGGAGGGTTCTCAGGGTGCCACTGGTTGGCGATCTCCTCCGGATCCCACTGATAAACAGACTATCGATAAAGGTCAAGTGGTGGCTCAGGCTCAGGCTCTGGGACTTGTGTCAGCCTCCAGTATGCATAAATGGCCTCGGGTAAGATGAGGTACGTGCCTGAAAGTATGTTAAACAAAGAGGGTGCAGGCAAGGTAATAGTCTCACAATGAGTTTTATCAAATATCAAAATATACTCAAGCATCTTATTCTTATTTTTAACAATAAATTCATGTGCTACCATACTCTTATAATCTAGAAAAATAGGGGGCAGCAACTTTTCCTCTTTCTCATAATGCCTAATAGGTACCTCAAAGTGTTTAGCAAGGCATGAAGCAAAGATGCCTCCGAAGATGGAGCCCTTTGTACGGTTCAGACTTAATCGTTTAGCAACAATAGCGCCTAAGCTGGAAGTTGTATCACGAAACAAAGCATGGCGCAAAATGACAAGATCAGGAGCACTAAGATTTCCACTGTTCCCGCGACCAATTAAGAATCTACTAGCAAACATCGCAAAGTAACGTAGAATAGAAAAATGTATACTAGTAATTCTTGCATCGGAAACTTCCCTCGTTTCCCCTACAACAATTCTATCAATAAATCCATCCACATCACTATGATGTGGTTCCTCGAAGCTGCCCACAAAGGGTATCTTGCAGACCCGACAAAAATCATGGAGTGACATCTCCTTAACCTCATCATATAAGTGAAACTCCACTGAAGGTGGTGAATTCTTAGCATGGAAATAAAAAATTTGCACGAAAATATTAGTGAGTAGGAGATACTGTTCGCGTTGGTCGTGGAGGAAGTCGGTGAGGCCTGCATTCTCAACCAAGTAATAAAAGTCATTGTAAATTCTGGCGGCTCTCAAGAATGCATCATAAGGCCATTCACATGGCCGAACCTCCGCAGTGCGAGGAAGATTGTATTTGGGCTTTTTATTCTCCTCATTCTGCTTGTCCTTCGAGCTTCGTCTCGAAGAGCCCCTCAACAATCTCTTCATCATTTTCTTTCTCTAAAAAAATTCTAAAAAATTTTAGTGACTCAAAATAAAAGTGAATCAAACTCAACGAGATTGATAGCAACTACTCCCACGGGTGCCTGGAGGCTATATCATGCATTAAAACTACTTTAGACCATATAAATTTGACATGCAAGCTCAAGAACAGGGTCACCTTAGCAACAAAACTCTGCAATAAATAAATCACTAGAACAAAAACTAATTAGACCATTGGAGGAGTCACATACCGAAGAACAATCCCCCAAAACAGTTTTGTGAATGGAGCTTTGAGCAAAGAGATCGAAAATGGCAGCAAGATGAGCTAGAACACAGGTTTGAGCTATGGGAGGATTTTTTCTGGAGGAAGACGAAGTGAGTGGGTGCTGGAATAAGTGGAGGGGGTCCATGTGGGGCCCACGAGGCAGGGGCGTTCCCTGTGCCCTCGTGGCCAAATGGTGGGCCCCCCTGGTGTGTTCTCAGGGCCAGGAATTCTTAAATATTCTACAAAAAAATCATATTTCATTTTCAGGACATTTGAAGAACTTTTATTTTTTGGGTATTTTTATTGCAAGGATAATTCAGAAAACAATCAGAAAATACTATTTTTGCTTTATTTAATATAAATAAAAGAAAGTAAAAGGAGGGTACAGAGAGTTGTGCTTTCTAACTTCATCCATCTCGTGCTCATCAAAAGGAATCCACTAACAAGGTTGATCAAGTCTTGTTAACAAACTCTTTCTGAATAACATGAAATCGGAGAATTTTCGAATAACACTAGGTTACCTCAACGGGGATATGCATGTCCCCAACAATAAGAATATCATATTTCTTCTTGACAGTAGGAAGAGGGAGTTCAAAACCTCCAATAGTAATCGTTGAAATTTTTCCAACAGAATTGATACTGTGGACTTGAGGTTGTTTCCTCGGAAAGTTTACCGTATGCTCATTACCATTAACATGAAAAGTGACATTGCCTTTGTTGCAACCAATAACAGCCCTTGCAGTATTCAAAAAGGGTCTACCAAGGATAATCGCCATACTATCGTCCTCGGGAATATCAAGAATAACAAAGTTCGTTAAAATAGTAATGTTTGCAACCACAATAGGCACATCCTCGCAGATACCGACAGGTATGGCAGTTGATTTATCGGCCATTTGCAAAGATATTTCAGTAGGTGTCAACTTATTCAAATCAAGTCTACGATATAAAGAGAGAGGCATAACACTAACACCGGCTCCAATATCACATAAAGCAGTTTTAATATAATTTCTTTTAATGGAGCAAGGTATAGTAGGTACTCCGGGATCTCCAAGTTTCGTTGGTATTCCACCCTTAAAAGTATAAGTAGCAAGCATGGTGGAAATTTCAGCTTCCGGTATCTTTCTTTTATTAGTAATGATATCCTTCATATATTTAGCATAAGGATTTGTTTTGAGCACATCAGTTAATCGCATACGCAAAAAGATAGGCCTAATCATTTCAGCAAAGCGCTCAAAATCCTCATCATCCTTTTTCTTGGATGGTTTCGGAGGAAAAGGCATGGGTTTCTGAACCCAAGGTTCCCTTTCTTTTACTATGTTTCCTAGCAACAAAGTCTCTTTTATCATAACGTTGATTCTTTGATTGTGGGTTATCAAGATCAACAGCAGGTTCAACTTCTACATCTTTATCATTACTAGGTTGAGCATCATCATGAACATCATCATTAATATTTTCATTAGGTTCATGTTCATTACCAGATTGTGTTTCAGCATCAGACATAGATATATCATTTGGATTATCAGGTGGTTCAGCAATAGGTTCACTAGAAGTTTGCACAGTTCTATCATTTTTCTCCTTCTTCTTTTTAGAAGAACTAGGAACATCAATATTATTTCTTTGAGAATCTTGCTCGATTCTCTTAGGGTGGCCTTCAGGATACAAAGGTTCCTGAGTCATTCTACCAGTTCTAGTAGCCACTCTAACAGCATAATCATTTTTCTTACTATTCATTTCATCAAGCACTTCTTTTTGAGCCTTAAGTACTTGTTCTACTTGAGTGGTAACCATAGAAGCATGTTTGCTAACAAGTTTAAGTTCACCTTTAATATTAGCCATATAAACCCAAGCGTCTAATCATATAAGCATTTTCTTTTAGTTGTCTACCAAAATAAGCATTGAAGTCGTCTTGCTTAAACATAAAGTTATCAAACTCATCCAAGCACTGACTAGCAATTTTAGTAGGAGGGACTTCAACTTTATCATATCTATAGAGAGAATTTACCTTTACTACCCGTGTCGGGATATCGGGATCAGGAGGTTCTTCAATAAATAAAGAATTAAGATCATATGTTTCTTCAACAGGCGGTATATTAAGACCATGTATTTCTTCAATAGGAGGTAAATTCTTAACGTCTTCAGCTGTAATACCTTTTTCTTTCATAGATTTCTTTGCCTCTTGCATATCTTCGGGACTGAGAAATAGGACGCCTCTCTTCTTCGGAGTTGGTTTAGGAATAGACTCAGTAATTGGAGCAGGAGCTGGCTCAGGAGGTGCCCAATTATTTTCATTTGTCAACATATTATTCAATAGGATTTCAGCTTCATCCGGTGTTCTTTCCCTGAAAAGAGAACCAGCACAACTATCCAGGTAATCTCTGGAAGCATCGGTTAGTCCATTATAAAAGATATCAAGTATTTCAGGTTTCTTAAGAGGATGATCAGGCAAAGCATTAAGTAACTTGAGAAGCCTCCCACAAGCTTGTGGGAGACTCTCTTCTTTAATTTGCACGAAGTTGTATATTTCCCTCAAAGCAGCTTGTTTCTTATGAGCAGGGAAGTATTTAGCACAGAAGTAATAAATCATATCCTGGGGACTACGCACACAACCAAGATCAAGAGAATTAAACCATATCTTAGCATCACCCTTCAATGAGAACGGAAATATTTTGAGTATATAGAAGTAACGCGATCTCTCATCATTAGTAAACAAGGCAGCTATATCATTTAATTTAGTAAGATGTGCCACAACAGTTTCAGATTCATAGCCATAAAACGGATTAGATTCAACCAAAGTAATTATATCAGGATCAACAGAGAATTCATAATCCTTATCAGGAACACAAATAGGTGAAGTAGCAAAAGCGGGGTCAGGTCTCATTTTATCTCTAAGTGATTCTTTGTTCCATTTAATTAATAACCTCTTAAGCTCATATCTATCTTTGCAAGCTAAAATAGCGGCAGAAGATTCCATATCAAAAAGATGACCCTCAGGAATAACATGCATATTTTCATCATCACTATCATCATCGTATTCAGATTCAATAATTTCTTTTTCTCTAACCCTAGCAATTTGTTCATCAAGAAATTCACCAAGGGCCACAGTAGTATCAGGCATAGAAGCAGTTTCATCATAAGTATCATGCAGAGCAGAAGTGGCATCATCAATAACATGCGACATATCAGAACGAATAGCAGAAGCAGGTGTAGGTGTCGCAAACTTACTCATAACAGAAGGTGAATCAAGTGCAGAGCTTGATGGCAGTTCCTTACCTCCCCTCGTAGTTGAGGGATAGATCTTGGTTTTTGGATTTCTCAAGTTCTTCATAGTGTCTAGCAGATATAAATCCCAAGTGACTCAAAGAATAGAGCTATGCTCCCCGGCAATGGCGCCAAAAATTTGTCTTGATAACCCACAAGTATAGGGGATCGCAACAGCTTTCGAGGGTAGAGTATTCAACCCAAATTTATTGATTCGACACAAGGGGAGCCAAAGAATAATCTCAAGTATTAGCAGCTGAGTTGTCAATTCAACCCACCTAGAAACTTAGTATCTGCAGCAAAGTGTTTAGTAGCAAAGTAATATGATAGTGGTGGTAGCGGCAACAAAAGTAAAGACAACAAAAGTAATGTTTTTGGTATTTTGTAGTGATTGTAACAGTAGCAGCGGGAAAGTAAATAAGCGAGAACCAGTATATGGAAAACTCGTAGGCACCGGATCAGTGATGGATAATTATGCCGGATGCGGTTCATCATGTAACAGTCATAACATAGGGTGACACATAACTAGCTCCAATTCATCAATGTAATGTAGGCATGTATTCCGTATATAGTCATACGTGCTTATGGAAAAAAACTTGCATGACATCTTTTGTCCTATCCTCCCATGGCAGCGGGGTCCTATTGGAAACTAAGGGATATTAAGGCCTCCTTTTAATAGTGAACCGGAACAAAGCATTAGCACATAGTGAATACATGAACTCCTCAAACTATGGTCATCATCGGGAGTGG
>NC_053028.1:179770887-179796193 GCF_003073215.2 Triticum urartu | reverse complement strand
CGCTTTGCGAAGCCCTGTTGGAATCCCGCTACTTCCACCACGCCGTCGTGCTGCTGGATCTCCATCAACCTCTCCCTCCTCCTTGCTGGATCAAGGCGTGGGAGACGTCTCCGTTCCGTACGTGTGTTGAACGCGGAGGTGCCGTCCGTTCGGCGCTAGGATCATCGGTGATTTGGATCACGACGAGTACGACTCCATCAACCCCGTTCTCTTGAACGCTTCCGCGCGCGATCTACAAGGGTATGTAGATCCACTCCTCCCTCGTTGCTAGATGACTCCATAGATTGATCTTGGTGACACGTAGGAAAATTTTGAATTTATGCTACGTTCCCCAACAGTGGTCAGAGCTAGGTCTATGCGTAGTTTCTATGCACGAGTAGAACACAAAGTAGTTGTGGGCGTTGATTTTGTTCAATATGCTTGCCGTTACTAGTCTTATCTTGATTCGGCGGCATCGTGGGATGAAGCGGCCCGGACCGACCTTACACGTACTCTTACGTGAGACTGGTTCCACCGACTGACATGCACTAGTTGCATAAGGTGGCTAGCGGGTGTCTGTCTCTCCCACTTTAGTCGGATCGGATTCGATGAAAAGGGTCCTTATGAAGGGTAAATAGCAATTGGCATATCACGTTGTGGTTTTGCGTAGGTAAGAAACGTTCTTGCTAGAAACCCATAGCAGCCACGTAAAACATGCAAACAACAATTAGAGGACGTCTAACTTGTTTTTGCAGGGTATGCTATGTGATGTGATATGGCCAAAAGGATGTGATGAATGATATATGTGATGTATGAGATTGATCATGTTCTTGTAATAGGAATCACGACTTGCATGTCGATGAGTATGACAACCGGCAGGAGCCATAGGAGTTGTCTTAATTTATTTATGACCTGCGTGTCAACATAAACGTCATGTAATTACTTTACTTTATTGCTAACCGTTAGCTGTAGTAGTAGAAGTAATAGTTGGCGAGGCAACTTCATGGAGACATGATGATGGAGATCATGATGATGAAGATCGTGGTGTCATGCCGGTGACAATATGATCATGGAGCCCCAAGATGGAGATCAAAGGAGCTATATGATATTGGCCATATCATGTCACTATTATTTGATTGCATGTGATGTTTATCATGTTTTTGCATCTTATTTGCTTAGAACGACGGTAGTAAATAAGATGATCCCTCATTACAATTTCAAGAATGTTTCCCCTAACTGTGCACCGTTGCTAAAGTTCGTCGTTTCGAAGCACCACGTGATGATCGGGTGTGATAGATCCTTACGTTCACATACAACGGGTGTAAGACAGTTTTACACATGCAAAACACTTAGGGTTAACTTGACGAGCCTAGCATGTGCATAGACATGGCCTCGGAACACAGAGAGACCGAAAGGTCGAGCATGAGTCGTATGGTAGATACGATCAACATGAAGATGTTCACCGATGATGACTAGTCCGTCTCACGTGATGATCGGACACGGCCTAGTTGACTCGGATCATGTAATCACTTAGATGACTAGAGGGATGTCTATCTGAGTGGGAGTTCATAAGATGAACTTAATTATCCTGAACATAGTCAAAAGGTCTTCGCAAATTATGTCGTAGCTCGCGTGCTTCAGTTCTACTGTTTAGATATGTTCCTAGAGAAAATTTAGTTGAAAGTTGATAGTAGCAATTATGCGGACTAGGTCCGTAAACTGAGGATTGTCCTCATTGCTTCATAGAAGGCTTATGTCCTTAATGCACCGCTCAGTGTGCTGAACCTCGAACGTTGTCTGTGGATGTTGCGAACATCTGACATACACTTTGATAACTACGTGATAGTTCAGTTAAACGGTTTAGAGTTGAGGCACCGAAGACGTTTTTGAAACGTCGCGAAACATATGAGATGTTTCGAGGGCTGAAATTGGGATTTCAGGCTCGTGCCCACGTCAAGAGGTATAAGACCTCCGACGATTTTCTTAGCCTGCAAACTAAGGGAGAAAAGCTCAATTGTTGAGCTTGTGCTCAGATTGTCTGAGTACAACAATCGCTTGAATCGAGTGGGAGTTGATCTTCCAGATGAAATAGTGATGGTTCTCCGAAGTCATTACCACCAAGCTGCTAGAGCTTCGTGATGAACTATAATATATCAGGGACATATATGATGATCCTTGAGATATTCGCGATGTTTGACACGCGAAAGTAGAAATCAAGAAGGAGCATCAATTGTTGATGGTTGGTGAAACCACTAGTTTCAAGAAGGGCAAGGGAAGGGATACTTCATGAAACGGCAATTCAGCTGCTGCTCTAGTGAAGAAACCCAAGGTTGAACCCAAACCCGAGACTGAGTGCTTCTGTAATAAGGGGAACAGCCACTGGAGCAGAATTACCCTAGATACTTGGTAGATGAGAAGGCTGGCAAGGTCGATAGAAGTATATTGGATATACATTGTGTTAATGTGTACTTTACTAGTACTCCTAGTAGCACCAGGGTATTAGATACCGGTTCGGTTGCTAAGTGTTAGTAACTCGAAATAAAAGCTACGGAATAAACGGAGACTAGCTAAAGGTGAGCTGACGATATGTGTTGGAAGTGTTCAATGTTGATATGATCAAGCATCGCACGCTCCCTCTACCATCGAGATTGGTGTTTGCGTTGAGCATAGACATGATTGGATTATGTCTATCGCAATACGGTTATTCATTTAAGGAGAATAATGGTTACTCTGTTTATTTGAATAATACCTTCAATGGTCTTACACCTAAAATGAATGGTTTATTGAATCTCGATCGTAGTGATACACATGTTCATGCCAAAAGATATAAGATAGTAATGATAGTACCACCTACTTGTGGCACTGCCACTTAAGTCATATCGGTATAAAACGCATGAAGAGGCTCCATGTTGATGGATCTTTGGACTCACTCATTTTTGAAAAGTTTGAGACATGCGAACCATGTCTATTGGTGTATATGCATGAAGAAACTCCATGCAAATGGACCGTTTGGACTCACTTGATTTTGAATCACTTGAGACATGCAAATCATACCACATGGGCAAGATGACTGAAAGCCTCGTTTTCAGTAAAATGGAACTAGAAAGCAACTTGTTGGAAGTAATACATTTTGATGTGTGCAGTCCAATGAGTGCTGAGGCGTGTAGTGGATATCGTTATGTTCTTACTTCACAGATGATTTGAGTAGATGTTGAGTATATTTACTTGATGAATCACGAGTCTGAATTATTGAAAGGTTCAAGTAATTTCAGGGTGAAGTTGAAAGATCGTCGTGACAAGAGGATAATATCTATGATATGATCATAGAGATGAATATCTGAATTACGAGTTTGGCACAGAATTAAGACATTGTGGAAATTGTTTCACAACTAATACAGCCTGGAACACCATAGTGTGATGGTGTGTCCGAACATCATAACTGCACCCTATTGGATATGATGCATACCATGATGTCTCTTATCGAATTACCACGATAGTTTATGGGTTAGGCATTAGAGACAACCACATTCACTTTAAATAGGGCACCACGTAATTCCGATGAGATGACACCGTATGAACTATGGTTTAGAGAAACCTAAGCTGTCATTTCTTAAAAGTTTGGGGCTGCGACGCTTATGTGAAAAAGTTTCAGGCTGATAAGCTCGAACCCAAAGCGGATAAATGCATCTTCATAGGACACCCAAAACAGTTGGGTATACCTCCTGTCTCAGATCCGAAAGCAATAAGGGATTGTTTCTGTTGGAAATATGCCCTAGAGGCAATAATAAATTGATTATTATTATATTTCCTTGTTCATGATAATCGTTTATTATCCATGCTAGAATTGTATTGATAGGAAACTCAGATACATGTGTGGATACATAGACAACACCATGTCCCTAGTAAGCCTCTAGTTGACTAGCTCGTTGATCAATAGATGGTTACGGTTTCCTGACCATGGACATTGGATGTCATTGATAACGGGATCACATCATTAGGAGAATGATGTGATGGACAAGACCCAATCCTAAGCATAGCACTAGATCATGTAGTTCGCATGCTAAAGCTTTTCTAATGTCAAGTATCATTTCCTTAGACCATGAGATTGTGCAACTCCCGGATACCGTAGGAGTGCTTTGGGTGTGCCAAACGTCACAACGTAACTGGGTGACTATAAAGGTACACTACGGGTATCTCCGAAAGTGTCTGTTGGGTTGGCACGAATCGAGACTGGGATTTGTCACTCCGTGTAAACGGAGAGGTATCTCTGGGCCCACTCGGTAGGACATCATCATAATGTGCACAATGTGATCAAGGAGTTGATCACGGGATGATGTGTTATGGAACGAGTAAAGAGACTTGCCGGTAACGAGATTGAACAAGGTATCGGGATACCGACGATCGAATCTCGGGCAAGTATCGTACCGCTAGACAAAGGGAATTGTATACGGGATTGATTAAGTCCTTGACATCGTGGTTCATCCGATGAGATCATCGTGGAACATGTGGGAGCCAACATGGGTATCCAGATCCCGCTGTTGGTTATTGCCGGAGAGTCATCTCGGTCATGTCTGCATGTCTCCCGAACCCGTAGGGTCTACACACTTAAGGTTCGGTGACGCTAGGGTTATAGAGATATTAGTATGCGGTAACCCGAAAGTTGTTCGGAGTCCCGGATGAGATCCCGGACGTCATGAGGAGTTCCGGAATGGTCCGGAGGTAAAGAATTATATATAGGAAGTGCTATTTCGGCCATCGGGACAAGTTTCGGGGTCACCGGTATTGTACCGGGACCACCGGAAGGGTCCCGGGGGTCCACCGGGTGGGGCCACCTGCCCGGGGGCCACATGGGCTGTAGGGGGTGCGCCTTGGCCTATATGGGCCAAGGGCACCAGCCCCAAGAGGCCCATGCGCCAAGAGATAAGGAAAGGGAGAGTCCTAAAGGGGGAAGGCACCTCCGAGGTGCCTTGGGGAGGATGGACTCCTCCCCCCCTTGGCCGCACCCTTCCTTGGAGGAAGGGGCAAGGCTGCGCCCTCCCCCTCTCCCTTGGCCCTATATATAGTGGGGGGAAGGGAGGGCAACCATACCTAAGCCCTGGCGCCTCCCTCTCCCTCCCATGACACATCTCCCTCCTCCCGCAGCGCTTGGCGAAGCCCTGTTGGAATCCTGCTACTTCCACCACCACGCCGTCGTGCTGCTGGATCTCCATCAACCTCTCTTCCCCCCTTGCTGGATCAAGAAGGAGGAGACGTCGCTGCTGTAAGGAAGGAAATATGCCCTAGAGGCAATAATAAAGTTATTATTTATTTCCTTATAATCATGATAAATGTTTATTATTCATGCTAGAATTGTATTAACCGGAAACATAATACATGTGTGAATACATAGACAAACAAAGTGTCACTAGTATGCCTCTACTTGACTAGCTCGTTAATCAAAGATGGTTATGTTTCCTAACCATGAACAAGAGTTGTTATTTGATTAACGAGGTCACATCATTATGAATGATCTGATTGACATGACCCATTCCATTAGCTTAGCACCCGATCGTTTAGTATGTTGCTATTGCTTTCTTCATGACTTATACATGTTCCTATGACTATGAGATTATGCAACTCCCGTTTGCCGGAGGAACACTTTGGGTGCTACCAAACGTCACAACGTAACTGGGTGATTATAAAGGAGCATTACAGGTGTCTCCAAAGGTAGATGTTGGGTTGGCGTATTTCGAGATTAGGATTTGTCACTCCGATTGTCGGAGAGGTATCTCTGGGCCCTCTCGGTAATACACATCACATAAGCCTTGCAAGCATTACAACTAATATGTTAGTTGTGAGATGATGTATTACGGAACGAGTAAAGAGACTTGCCGGTAACGAGATTGAACTAGGTATTGGATACCGACGATCGAATCTCGGGGCAAGTAACATACCGATGACAAAGGGAACAACGTATGTTGTTATGCGGTCTGATCGTTAAAGATCTTCATAGAATATGTAGGAGCCAATATGGGCATCCAGGTCCCGCTATTGGTTATTGACCGGAGACGTGTCTCGGTCATGTCTACATTGTTCTCGAACCCGTAGGGTCCGCACGCTTAAGGTTACGATGACAGTTATATTATGAGTTTATGCATTTTGATGTACCGAAGGTTGTTCGGAGTCCCGGATGTGATCACGGACATGACGAGGAGTCTCGAAATGGTCGAGACATAAAGATTGATATATTGGAAGCCTATGTTTGGATATCGGAAGTGTTCCGGGTGAAATCGGGATTTTACCGGAGTACCGGGAGGTTACCGGAACCCCCCGGGAGCCATATGGGCCATGGGCCTTAGTGGAAAGGAGAAAGGGGCAGCCCAAGGGGGCTGCGCACCTCCCCCCTCCCCTAGTCCTATTAGGACTAGGAGAGGTGGCCGGCCACCCTCTCTCCCTTTCCCCCTTGGGAATCCTAGTTGGAATAGGATTGGGGGGAGTCCTACTCCCGGAAGGAGTAGGACTCCTCCTGCGCCCTCTCCCTGGCCGGCGCCCCCCTCCCCCCTTGGCTCCTTTATATACTGAGGTAGAGGCACCCTAGAACACACAAGTTGATCCACGTGATCTATTCCTTAGCCGTGTGCGGTGCCCCCTGCCATCATATACCTCGATAATACTGTAGCGGAGTTTAGGCGAAGCCCTGCTGCTGTTAGTTCATCAAGATCGTCACCACGCCGTCGTGCTGACGGAACTCTTCCCCGACACTTTGCTGGATCGGAGTCCGGGGATCGTCATCGAGCTGAACGTGTGCTCGAACTCAGAGGTGCCGTAGTTTCGGTGCTTGATCGGTTGGATCGTGAAGACGTACGACCACTTCCTCTACGTTGTGTCACTTCCGCAGTCGGTCTGCGTGGGTACGTAGACAACACTCTCCCCTCTCATTGCTATGCATCACATGATCTTGCGTGTGCGTAAGAAATTTTTTGAAATTACTACAAAACCCAACAGCGGCATCTGAGCCTAGGTTATTTATGTTGATTGTATATGCACGAGTAGAACACAAGTGAGTTGTGGACGATACAAGTCATACTGCCTACCAGCATGTCATACTTTGGTTCGGCGGTATTGTTGGACGAGACGACCCAGACCAACCTTACGCGTACGCTTACGCGAGACCGGTTCCCTCGACGTGCTTTGCACATAGATGGCTTGCGGGCGACTGTCTCTCCGACTTTAGTTGAACCAAGTATGGCTACGCCCGGTCCTTCCGAAGGTTAAAACGGAGTCTATTTGACAAACTATCGTTGTGGTTTTGATGCGTAGGTGAGATTGGTTCTTACTTAAGCCCGTAGCAGCCACGTAAAACTTGCAACAACAAAGTAGAGGACGTCTAACTTGGTTTTGCAGGGCATGTTGTGATGTGATATGGTCAAGCATGATGCAGAATTTTATTGTATGAGATGATCATGTTTTGTAACCGAGTTATCGGCAACTGGCAGGAGCCATATGGTTGTCGCTTTATTGTATGCAATGCAATCGCGATGTAATGCTTTACTTTATACTAAACGGTAGTGATAGTCGTGGAAGCATAAGATTGGCGAGACGACAACGATGCTACGATGGAGATCAAGGTGTCGCGCCGGTGACGATGGTGATCATGACGGTGCTTCGGAGATGGAGATCACAAGCACAAGATGATGATGGCCATATCATATCACTTAAATTGATTGCATGTGATGTTTATCCTTTTATGCATCTTATCTTCCTTTGATTGACGGTAGCATTATAAGATGATCTCTCACTAAATTATCAAGAAGTGTTCTCCCTGAGTATGCACCGTTGCCAAAGTTCGTCGTGCCCAGACACCACGTGATGATCGGGTGTGATAAGCTCTACGTCCATCTACAACGGGTCCAAGCCAGTTTTTGCACACGCAGAATACTCAGGTTAAACTTGACGAGCCTAGCATATGCAGATATGGCCTCGGAACACGGAGACCGAAAGGTCGAGCGTGAATCATATAGTAGATATGATCAACATAAACGATGTTCACCATTGAAAACTACTCCATCTCACATGATGATCGGTTATGGTTTAGTTGATTTGGATCACGTAATCACTTAGAAGATTAGAGGGATGTCTATCTAAGTGGGAGTTCTTAAGTAATTTGATTAATTGAACTTAAACTTATCATGAACTTAGTCCCTGATAGTATCTTGCTTGTTTATGTTGATTGTAGATAGATGGCTCGTGCTGTTGTTCCGTTGAATTTTAATGCGTTCCTTGAGAAAGAAAGTTGAAAGATGATGGTAGCAATTACACAGACTGGGTCCGTAACTTGAGGATTATCCTCATTGCTGCTCAGAAGAATTACGTCCTGGAAGCACCGCTGGGTGCCAGGCCTGCTGCTGGAACAACACCAGATGTTATGAACGTCTGGCAGAAGCAAAGCTGATGACTACTCGATAGTTCAGTGTGCCATGCTTTACGGCTTAGAATCGGGACTTCAACGACGTTTTGAACGTCATGGAGCAATATGAGATGTTCCAGGAGTTGAAGTTAATATTTCAAGCAAATGCCCGAATTGAGAGATATGAAGTCTCCAATAAGTTCTATAGCTGCAAGATGGAGGAGAACAGTTCTGTCAGTGAGCATATACTCAAAATGTCTGGGTATAATAATCACTTGATTCAATGGGAGTTAATCTTCCGATGATTGCGTCCATTGACAGAATTCTCCAATCACTGCCACCAAGCTACAAGAGCTTCGTGATGAACTATAATATGCAAGGGATGAACAAGACTATTCCCGAGCTCTTCGCAATGCTGAAAGCTGTGGAGGTAGAAATCAAAAAGGAGCATCAAGTGTTGATGGTTAACAAGACCACTAGTTTCAAGAAAAAGGGCAAAGGGAAGAAGAAGGGGAACTTCAAGAAGAACGGCAAGCAAGTTGCTGCTCAGGAGAAGAAACCCAAGTCTGGACCTAAGCCTGAAACTGAGTGCTTCTACTGCAAGCAGACTGGTCACTAGAAGCGGAACTGCCCCAAGTATTTGGCGGATAAGAAGGATGGCAAGGTGAACAAAGGTATATGTGATATACATGTTATTGATGTGTACCTTACTAGAGCTCGCAGTAGCACCTGGGTATTTGATACTGGTTCTGTTGCTAATATTTGCAACTCGAAACAGGGACTACGGAATAAGCGGGCACTAGCAAAGGACGAGGTGACGATGCGCGTGGGAAATGGTTCCAAAGTCGATGTGATCGCGGTCGGCACGCTACCTCTACATCTACCTTCGGGATTAATATTAGACCTAAATAATTGTTATTTGGTGCCAGCGTTGAGCATGAACATTATATCTGGATCTTGTTTAATGCGAGACGGTTATTCATTTAAATCAGAGAATAATGGTTGTTCTATTTATATGAGTAATATCTTTTATGGTCATGCACCCTTGAAGAGTGGTCTATTTTTATTGAATCTCGATAGTAGTAATACACATATTCATAATGTTGAAGCCAAAAGATGCAGAGTTGATAATGAAAGTGCAACTTATTTGTGGCACTATCGTTTAGGTCATATCGGTGTAAAGCGCATGAAGAAACTCCATACTGATGGACTTTTGGAACCACTTGATTATGAATCACTTGGTACTTGCGAACCGTGCCTCATGGGCAAGATGACTAAAACACCGTTCTCCGGTACTATGGAAGAGAGCAACAGATTTGTTGGAAATCATACATACCGATGTATGTGGTCCGATGAATATTGAGGCTTCGTGGCGGATATCGTTATTTTCTCACCTTCACAGATGATTTAAGCAGATATGGGTATATCTACTTGATGAATCTACTTAATGAAACATAAGTCTGAAACATTTGAAAAGTTCAAAGAATTTCAGAGTGAAGTTGAAAATCATCGTAACAAGAAAATAAAGTTTCTACGATCTGATCGTGGAGGAGAATATTTGAGTTACGAGTTTGGTGTACATTTGAAACAATGCGGAATAGTTTCGCAACTCACGCCACCCGGAACACCACAGCGTAATGGTGTGTCCGAACGTCGTAATCGTACTTTACTAGATATGGTGCGATCTATGATGTCTCTTACAGATTTACCGCTATCATTTTGGGGTATGCTTTAGAGACGGCCGCATTCACGTTAAATAGGGCACCATCGAAATCCGTTGAGACGACGCCTTATGAACTGTGGTTTGGCAAGAAACCAAAGTTGTCGTTTCTGAAAGTTTGGGGCTGCGATGCTTATGTGAAAAAGCTTCAACCTGATAAGCTCGAACCCAAATCGGAGAAATGTGTCTTCATAGGATACCCAAAGGAGACTGTTGGGTATACCTTCTATCACAGATCCGAAGGCAAGACATTCGTTGCTAAGAATGGATCCTTTCTAGAGAAGGAGTTTCTCTCGAAAGAAGTGAGTGGGAGGAAAGTGGAACTTGATGAGGTAACTGTACCTGCTCCCTATTGGAAAGTAGTTCATCACAGAAACCGGTTTCATGACACCTACACCAATTAGTGAGGAAGTTAATGATGATGATCATGGAAACTTCAGATCAAGTTACTACTGAACCTCGTAGATCAACCAGAGTAAGATCCGCACCAGAGTGGTACGGTAATCCTGTTCTGGAAGTCATGCTACTAGATCATGATGACCTACGAACTATGAAGAAGCGAATGGTGAGCCCAGATTCCGCAAAAATGGCTTGAAGCCATGAAATCTGAGATGGGATCCATGTATGAGAACAAAGTATGGACTTTGGTTGACTTGCCCGATGATCGGCAAGCAATTGAAAATAAATGGATCTTTAAGAAGAAGACTGACGCTGATGGTAATGTTACTGTCTACAAAGCTCGACTTGTCGCAAAAGGTTTTCGCAAGTTCAAGGAATTGACTACGATGAGACCTTCTCACCCGTAGCGATGCTTAAGTCTGTCCGAATCATGTTAGCAATTGCCGCATTTTATGATTATGAAATTTGGCAGATGGATGTCAAAACTGCATTCCTGAATGGATTTCTGGAAGAAGAGTTGTATATGATGCAACCGGAAGGTTTTGTCGATCCAAAAGGAGCTAACAAAGTGTGCAAGCTCTAGCGATCCATTTATGGACTGGTGCAAGCATCTCAGAGTTGGAATAAACGTTTTGATAGTGTGATCAAAGCATTTGGTTTTATACAGACTTTTGGAGAAGCCTGTATTTACAAGAAAGTGAGTGGGAGCTCTGTAGCATTTCTGATATTATATGTGGATGACATATTGCTGATTGGAAATGATATAGAATTTCTGGATAGCATAAAGGGATACTTGAATAAAAGTTTTTCAATGAAAGACCTCGGTGAAGCTGCTTACATATTAGGCATTAAGATCTATAAGATAGATCAAGACGCTTAATTTGGACTTTCACAAAGCACATACCTTGACAAAATTTGAAGAAGTTCAAAATGGATCAAGCAAAGAAAGGGTTCTTGCCTGTGTTACAAGGTGTGAAGTTGAGTAAGATTCAATGCCCGACCACTGCAGAAGATAGAGAGAAAATGAAAAGTGTTCCCTATGCTTCCGCCATAGGCTCTATCATGTATGCAATGCTGTGTACCAGACCTGATGTGTGACTTGCTATTAGTTTAGCAGGGAGGTACCAAAGTAATCCAGGAGTGGATCATTGGACAGCGGTCAAGAACATCCTGAAATACCTGAAAAGGACTAAGGATATGTTTCTCGTTTATGGAGGTGACAAAGAGCTCATTGTAAATGGTTATGTCGATGCAAGCTTTGACACTGATACAGACGATTCTAAATCGCAAACCGGATATGTGTTTATATTAAACGGTGGAGCTGTCAGTTGGTGTAGTTCTAAACAAAGCGTCGTAGCGGGATCTACATGTGAAGCGGAGTACATAGCTGCTTCGGAAGCAGCAAATGAAGGAGTCTGGATGAAGGAGTTCATATCCGATCTAGGTGTCATACCTAATGTATCGGGTCCAATGAAAATCTTTTGTGACAATACTGGTGCAATTGCCTTGGCAAAGGAATCCAGATTTCACAAGAGAACCAAACACATCAAGAGATGCTTCAATTTCATCCGGGATCTAGTCCAGGTGGGAGACATAGAGATTTGCAAGATACATACGGATTTGAATGTTGCAGGCCCGTTGACTAAGCCTCTTCCACGAGCAAAACATGATCAGCACCAACACTCCATGGGTGTTAGAATCATTACTGTGTAATCTAGATTATTGACTCTAGTGCAAGTGGGAGACTGAAGGAAATATGCCCTAGAGGCAATAATAAAGTTATTATTTATTTCCTTATATCATGATAAATGTTTATTATTCATGCTAGAATTGTATTAACCGGAAACATAATACATGTGTGAATACATAGACAAACAAAGTGTCACTAGTATGCCTCTACTTGACTAGCTCGTTAATCAAAGATGGTTATGTTTCCTAACCATGAACAATGAGTTGTTATTTGATTAACGAGGTCACATCATTAGTTGAATGATCTGATTGACATGACCCATTCCATTAGCTTAGCACCCGATCGTTTAGTATGTTGCTATTGCTTTCTTCATGACTTATACATGTTCCTATGACTATGAGATTATGCAACTCCCGTTTGCCGGAGGAACACTTTGGGTGCTACCAAACGTCACAACGTAACTGGGTGATTATAAAGGAGCATTACAGGTGTCTCCAAAGGTAGATGTTGGGTGGCGTATTTCGAGATTAGGATTTGTCACTCCGATTGTCGGAGAGGTATCTCTGGGCCCTCTTGGTAATACACATCACATAAGCCTTGCAAGCATTACAACTAATATGTTAGTTGTGAGATGATGTATTACGGAACGAGTAAAGAGACTTGCCGGTAACGAGATTGAACTAGGTATTGGAATACCGACGATCGAATCTCGGGAAAGTAACATACCGATGACAAAGGGAACAACGTATGTTGTTATGCGGTCTGACCGATAAAGATCTTCGTAGAATATGTAGGAGCCAATATGGGCATCCAGGTCCCGCTATTGGTTATTGACCGGAGACGTGTCTCGGTCATGTCTACATTGTTCTCGAACCCGTAGGGTCCGCACGCTTAAGGTTACGATGACAGTTACATTATTTGAGTTTATGCATTTTGATGTACCGAAGGTTGTTCGGAGTCCCGGATGTGATCACGGACATGACGAGGAGTCTCGAAATGGTCGAGACGTAAAGATTGATATATTGGAAGCCTATGTTTGGACATCGGAAGTGTTCCGGGTGAAATCGGGATTTTACCGGAGTACCGGGAGGTTACCGGAACCCCCCGGGAGCCATATGGGCCTTCATGGGCCGTGTGAAAGGTGAAAGGGCAGTTGCCGAAGGCCTGCGCACCCTTGTAACGCCCCGAGACCGATATGCCAGGTGTCGTTCAGTTATTCGCTGGTGTTGCCTTGTCATTCCTTGCGTGTCATGCATTGCATATCATGTCATCATGCGCATTTCATTTGCATACGTGTTCGTCTCACGCATCCGAGCATTTTCCCCGTTGTCCGTTTTGCAATCCGGCGTTCCGTTCTTCTCCGGTGGTCATTTCTACCTTTCTTTCATGTGTGGGGATTAAACATTTCCGGATTGGACCGAGTCTTGCCAAGCGGCCTTGGTTTACTACCGGTAGACCGCCTGTCAAGTTTCGTACCATTTGGACTTCGTTTGATACTCCAACGGTTAACCGAGGGACCGAAAGCCTCGTGTGTGTTGCAGCCCAACACCCTTCCAATGCCCAAAACCCACCTAACTCTGCCATCATCTCGGTCGTTCGATCACGATCGCGTGGCCGCAAACCGCACCTCATTTGGACTCTCCTAGCTCCCTCTACCTATAAATATGTGATCCCCTCCGATTCGCGCAGGAAACCCTAGCCTCTCCCTCTCGCGCCCCGGACGAAACTCCCCACCGCGCCGGACATGTCCGCCGCCGCCACCTCACTCCCAATAGAGCGCGACACGTCCCCGCCGCCGCTCCCCTCCACTCCCGCCGCCATGCCACCTGCCGCCCCACTCGCCGCCCGCCTGCCCGCGACCCACCGGGGCTCGCGCGGATGCCCGGATCTCCGCCACCGCGCGCTAGCACCCCGCGCTCCTCGCTCCGAGCCCGGTCAGGAGGGAGAGGAGCCCCCCGACACCGGCCTATCAGCACCGCTTTCTCCCCGCCGTGCGCCCTCCCGCCGCTGGGCACACACCTCGCCAGCACCGCCTTGCCACGTCCCCGCACGACCGCTTTCCCCTCGCGTCCGCGCCCCATATCCCTCCGCCCTCCGTCAGGCATAAGCCTCGCCGAGAAGGGATCACGCATCTTTCATTTCAACCTGCGCCCTACGCTTGCACCGAAACAATCCCTGCTACTGACTGCAACGCGTCCTCCTGGAGCTTCTAGCGTCCACCATCTCCACGATCCACCTGCGCCGACACCTATCGTGGCCACTGATGTTTGAAACCATTCCACCAGCTCGATCTCACGTATACCTCCGTACTCGGCGCCGGTCATCAGCCTCTTCCTCCCCGCCATCCCGATATACCCGCCAAATAAGAGCTTTTGCGCGAGGCCAGCTCAATCACCCGCCTTGCTCCAGTGATTCCTCCGAGCAGCTAACTAGTAAGTTTTGTACATACAGAAAGATCCCGCAGAAAAAGCGAGCCCCCAAGCCAGCCCATCCACCCGCTGGTCCCATAAACGCGCTCTGGCCTCCTTCCTCCTCTCTGGCCCAGGCCCTATGGTGAGCAAGCCCCCCCATGCGACCCTCTTTTTTTTTCGCCGATGTCCAACCAGATTCAGCCCAGTCCCTTGTGATTTCTCCACCTACCAATTAGTTAATTCATCCAGAGACACGAGCCAAATCTCTGGCCATAAGTTTATCCTAGATTAGAGCGCTCCCTCATCTTCAAGTGCATTTAACTTAAACTCCACCATCAAGCGTCTTCGCAGTATTTAAATAAAATGACTTTATTATTAAGGAAACCAGGTTGCTCCGAATTTTTCATCAGCCGACTGAAATCAAAACAAATAATAATCCCATACTGCCTCTTCAATCACACTCCCTCAAAACTACTTCAACCACAAGTAATGTTCCTCTATTACACATCCCTTAACTTAGATGGTCCTTCATATACCAACAACTAGCATTAAATTCTCTACTCGTTTATCCAAAACTAATGAATACACCGTAAGCTCCCCGTCGACTTTGTGCATAATCAGTTATATGTAAATGGGTTAGAAAAATGACCATGTTTAACAATGACTTTCACCGTCAAATATTTCGCTCATGCAACTTAACAACTATCAAATATTGTTTAGCAGAATACGTAATGGACCACCTAAATTATGCTTATGAGAGTTCCGGAAATTGCTTGTTCATTTGTCGTTCTCCAGAGCCTCATTTAAACTCCTAGGTAGCTTGTGTGTTGTGATTCACCATACACTTGCGCATGTAATTTGTCAAAATTGATCGGGTCATAAACAAGCATGGGAACACTAAAATTAATGGTGAGCACTTAATCCGTCAATCTGGAACCAAATCACACCCAGAACGCGCTGGTCACCACTATTTACCAAGTTGACCATCCAATATTGAAATGAGATGTTGTGTGCACCATTTGCCATGCCAGCTTACTAAAGCCGGCCATGCATGCATACTTGAGCAACATCCGCATTGTGTACCTAACCCAATGATTAAGCAAGCGAGGTATTCCATGTTTGTTTGCTTTCTTTCCGGGTGTTGCTGCTCGGGTTTGGTTCGTTAACCGGTCGAGTTGTGAGAATCCGTTCAACTTTCGTTCTTTTGTCTTCAGTCATGGACTCCTTCTTCTTCCATGGATCTCAGGCAAGATGACCATACCCTCGAAATCACTACTATCTTTGCTATGCTAGATGCTCGCTCTTTTGCTAGCCAATGCTACGATGCCTACCACTTGCTTGTCATGCCTCCCAAATTGCCATGTCAAACCTCTAACCCACCATGTCCTAGCAAACCGTTGATTGGCTATGTTACCGCTTTGCTCAGCCCCTCTTATAGCGTTGGTAGTTGCAGGTGAAGATTGGAGGCCATTCCTTGTTGCACGTCCCATTGATTTTACTTAGTTGGGCATTTGTTCCTTGTTGGAACATGTTTACTTGTTGGGATATCACAATATCTCTTATTTAATTAATGCATCTATATACTTGGTAAAGGGTGGAAGGCTCGGCCTTATGCCTAGTGTTTTGTTCCACTCTTGCCGCCCTAGTTTCCGTCATATCGGTGTTATGTTCCCGGATTTTGCGTTCCTTACGCGGTTGGGTTATAATGGGAACCCCTTGACAGTTCGCCTTGAATAAAACTCCTCCAGCAAGGCCCAACATTGGTTTTACCATTTGCCACCTAGCCTTTTCTTTCCCTTGGGTCGGCCGGCCAAGGGTCATCTTTATTAAACCCCCGGGCCAGTGCTCCTCTGAGTGTTGGTCCAACCCAGAGCACCGTGCAGGGCCGTCCCTTGGCAACTTGGGTTACGTTGGCTCCCGTACGCTTAGCTTATCCGGTGTGCCCTGAGAACGAGATATGTGCAGCTCCTATCGGATGTCGGCGCATCGGGTGGTCTTGCTGGACTTGTTTTACCCATGTCGAGAATGTCTTGTTGTACCGGGATACCGAGTCTGATCGGAACGTCTCGGGTGGAGGTCTATTCCTTCGTTGACCGTGAGAGCTTGTGATGGGCTAAGTTGGGACACCCTGCAGGGATTTGAACTTTCGAAAGCCGTGCCCGCGGTTATGGGCAGATGGGAATTTGTTAACGTCCGGTTGTAGAAAACCTGAACTTGACCTTAATTAAAATGAATCAACGCGTGTGTAACCGTGATGGTCTCTTTCCGGCGGAGTCCGGGAAGTGAACACGGTGTTGGAGTTATGCTTGACGTAGGTAGTCTAGGATCACTTCTTGATCATACTTTTATCGACCGTGCTTTGCCTTCTCTTCTCGCTCTCATTTGCGTATGTTAGCCACCATATATGCTAGTCGCTTGCTGCAGCTCCACCTCATACCTTGACCTTACCCATAAGCTTAAATAGTCTTGATCGCGAGGGTGCGAGATTGCTGAGTCCCTGTGGCTCACAGATACTTCCAAAACCAGCTTGCAGGTGCCGATGAGTCCGTGCAGATGACGCAACCAAGCTCAGGAGGAGCTCGATGAAGATCTTGTCTTTGTGTTGTTTCGTTCTAGTTGATCAGTAGTGGAGCCCAGTTGGGGTCGATCGGGGACCTTTGTCGCATTTGGGGTTCTTCTTTTATTTGTGTTCCGTAGTCGGACCTTGATTGTATTTGGTTGATGTAATGCTTTATTCATGTAATTGTGTGAAGTGGCGATTGTAAGCCAACTATGTATTCTCTTTCCCTTATGTATTACATGGGTTGTGTGAAGATTACCTCACTTGCGACATTGCTTTCAATGCGGTTATGCCTCTAAGTCGTGCTTCGACACGTGGGAGATATAGCCGCATCGAGGGGTTACACTCCCCTCCCCTAGTCCTATTAGGACTAGGAGAGTGGCGCGCCCCCTTCTCCCCTCTTTCCCCCTTGGGAATCCTAGTTGGAATAGGATGGGGGGAGTCCTACTCCCGAAGGAGTAGGACTCCTCCTGCGCCCTCCCCTGGCCGGCGCCCCCTCCCCCTTGGCTCCTTTATATACTGAGGTAGAGGCACCCCTAGAAACACACAAGTTGATCCACGTGATCTATTCCTTAGCCGTGTGCGGTGCCCCCTGCCACCATATTCCTCGATAATACTGTAGCGGAGTTTAGGCGAAGCCCTGCTGCTGTAGTTCATCAAGATCGTCACCACGCCGTCGTGCTGACGGAACTCTTCCCCGACACTTTGCTGGATCGGAGTCCGGGGATCGTCATCGAGCTGAACGTGTGCTCGAACTCGGAGGTGCCGTAGTTTCGGTGCTTGATCGGTTGGATCGTGAAGACGTACGACTACTTCCTCTACGTCGTGTCATCGCTTCCGCAGTCGGTCTGCGTTGGGTACGTAGACAACACTCTCCCCCTCGTTGCTATGCATCACATGATCTTGCGTGTGCGTAGGAAATTTTTTGAAATTACTACGAAACCCAACACTAGATGTGAGCTATTCTCCTTTTGACTTCTCCACACCACCATATTCTATTCCACCTATAGTGCTATGTACATGGCTTCACGCTCATGTATTGCGTGAAAGTTGAAAAAGTTTGAGAACATCAAAAGTATGAAACAATTGCTTGGCTTGTCATCGGGGTTGTGCATGATTTGAATATTTTGCGTGATGAATGTGGAGCATAGCCAGACTAGTAATTTCAAAGGGAAATTCCTACGCACACGCAAGATCATGGTGATGCATAGCAACGAGAGGGGAGAGTGTTGTCTACGTACCCTCGTAGACCGTTCGCGGAAGCGTTATATCAACGCGGTTGATGTAGTCGTACGTCTTCACGTCCGACCGATCCAAGTACCGAAAGCACGCACCTCCGAGTTCTGCACATGTTCGGCTCGGTGACGTCCTCGCCTTCTCGATCCAGCAAGAGGGGCGAAGTAGTAGATGAGTTCCGGCAGCACGACGGCGTGGTGACGGTGTTGGTGAAGAACAATCTCCGCAGGGCTTCGCCTAAGCACTACGAAAACTATGACGGAGGATAAACTAGAGGGGACGGGGTTGCCGGCACACGGCTTGGTGTTTCTTGATGTGTCTTGCTAGCCCTACCCCTCTATTTATATGTTGAGCCTTGGGGTCGAAACTTGGAGTAAAAGCCTCCACAAAGTCGGTTTCACCCGAAAGGCAAGAGTCCTTCTCGGACTCCAGGGCCAGACGCCAGGGTTCCCGGCGTCTGGACCCAGACGCCAGGGACCCTGGCGTCTGGCCCCTGGACTCCGCAAAACTTCCTTTTGCGCTTTCCAAAAACCTTGTGGGCTTTCCCCTTTGGCCCAATAAAGTGTTCTCGTACCCAAACATTTCGGGAAACATCCGAACCCCTTCCGGTGAATTTCCGGAACCCTTCCGGTGACCAAACACTATTATCCCATATATCAAACTTTATCTCCGGACCATTCCGGAGTTCCTCGTCATGTCTGTGATCTCATCCGGACTCCGAACAACATTCGGTCATCCAACATACATAACTCTACTATATCGTCAACGAACGTTAAGCGTGCGGACCCTACGGGTTCGAGAACTATGTAGACATGACCGAGACACACTCTCTGGTCAATAACCAATAGCGGGACCTGGATGCCCATATTGGCTCCTACATATTCTACGAAGATCTTTATCGGTCAGACCGCATAACAACATACGTTGTTCCCTTTGTCATCGGTATGTTACTTGCCCGAGATTCGATCGTCGGTATCTCAATACCTAGTTCAATCTCGTTACCGGCAAGTCTCTTTACTCGTCGTAATACATCATCCCGCAACTAACTCATTAGTTGCAATGCTTGCAAGGCTTATAGTGATGTGCATTACCGAAGGGCCCAGAGATACCTCTCCGACAATCGGAGTGACAAATCCTAATCTCGAAATACGCCAACCCAACATGTACCTTTGGAGACACCTGTAGAGCTCCTTTATAATCACCCAGTTACGTTGTGACGTTTGGTAGCACACAAAGTGTTCCTCCGGCAAACGGGAGTTGCATAATCTCATAGTCATAGGAACATGTATAAGTCATGAAGAAAGCAATAGCAACAAACCTAAACGATCAGGCTAAGCTAACGGAATGGGTCAGTCAAT
Organism: Triticum urartu; assembly: GCF_003073215.2. Taxonomy (NCBI): domain Eukaryota; kingdom Viridiplantae; phylum Streptophyta; class Magnoliopsida; order Poales; family Poaceae; genus Triticum; species Triticum urartu. The sequence continues at coordinate 179,776,454 of NC_053028.1, read as the reverse complement.
CACTCATTCTCCTAATGATTGATCCGTTAATTCAATGACAACTGAAAGTGCTAATGGCACTTAAGCTATATTTTGGTGTGATGACAATGTGGTTAGTTGAACTAATATCGGTTGCTAAAGTTTATCTCAGGTTATTGGTTCTAAGTGCCCGCGATGGAGATGTGCGACCCCCCATTTCAAAAAGGACAAAGGCAGGTCTTTCGACGCTTCAAGGTTTAGTTTTGGTTTGCTTCGAGTCGTAGGAAAGACCGCACTATTAAGAGGGGTCTGTGTGGATAAATGTTGTGTGGGAATGCCTTTGTCGAGCCTTACTCTCTTACCCTTCCCACTCCAACCACCTCATATGAACCTAGTGTGTGTGTGTGGTACTCAGAAAGTTGCAACAGTAAGTTACTGGGTACCCCGTGCGCACGGGGTCTTTTGACCCCCGTGCGCACGGGGTACTGGGTAACTCTCTGGGTACCCCGTGCGCACGGGGTCTTTTGACCCCCGTCGCACAGGGGTACTGCGTAACTCTCTGGATACCCCGTGCGCACGGGGCTGACTTAGCCCGTGCGCACGGGGTCCAACGGGCAGAAATGCCACCTCACAAAACACTATAAAGAAGACCTTGATGTCTACTACACAACCTTCTTCTTGTAGACGTTGTTGGGCCTCCAAGTGCAGAGGTTTGTAGGACAGTAGCAAATTTCCCTCAAGTGGATGACCTAAGGTTTATCAATCCGTAGGAGGCGTAGGATGAAGATGGTCTCTCTCAAGCAACCCTGCAACCAAATAACAAAGAGTCTCTTGTGTCCCCAACACACCCAATACAATGGTAAATTGTATAGGTGCACTAGTTCGGCGAAGAGATGGTGATACAAGTGCAATATGGATAGTAGATAATAGTTTTGTAATCTGAAATAATAAAAACAGCAAGGTAGCAAGTGATAAAAGTGAGCGTAAACGGTATTGCAATGATGGTAAACAAGGCCTAGGGTTCATACTTTCGCTAGTGTAAGTTCCCTCAACAATACTAACATAATTGGATCACATAACTATCCCTCAACATGCAACAAAGAGTCACTCCAAAGTCACTAATAGCGGAGAACAACGAAGAGATTATGGTAGGGTACGAAACCACCTCAAAGTTATTCTTTCCAATCAATCCGTTGGGCTATTCCTATAAGTGTCACAAACAGCCCTAGAGTTTACTAGAATAACACCTTAAGACACAAAATCAACCAAAACCCTAATGTCACCTAGATACTCCAATGTCACCTCAAGTATCCGTGGGTATGATTATACGATATGCATCACACAATCTCAGATTCATCTATTCAACCAACACAGAGAACCTCAAAGAGTGCCCCAAAGTTCTACCGAGAATCACGACGAAAACGTGTGCCAACCCCTATGCATAGGTTCCCAATGTCACGAAACCCGCAAGTTGATCACCTCAACATACATCAAGTGGCACGTGGTATCCCATTGTCACCACAGATATCCACGGCAAGACATACATCAAGTGTTCTCAAGTCTTTAAAGACTCAATCCAATAAGATTACTTCAAAGGGGAAACTCAATTCATTACAAGAGAGAAGAGGGGGAGGAGAAACATAAGATCCAACTATAATAGCAAAGCTCGCGATACATCAAGATCGTATCATCAAACGAGACAGAGAGAGAGAGAGATCAAACACATAGCTACTGGTACATACCCTCAGCCCCGAGGGAGAACTACTCCCTCCTCGTCATGGAGAGCACCGGGATGATGAAGATGGCCACCGGTGAGGGTTCCCCCCTCCGGCAGGGTGCCGGAACAGGGTCCCGATTGACTTTTGGTGGCTACGGAGGCTTCTGGCGGCGGAACTCCGATCTATCTTGCGTTCTGGAAGTTTTAGGTCACGTAGGTATATATGGGTGCAGGGAGGTACGTCAGGGGAGCCACGAGGGCCCCACGAGACAGGGGGGCCGCCCCTCACCCTCGTGAGCACCTCGCTCCTTCCTTGACGTGGGGTCCAAGTCCATCAGGTGTGTTTCCTTCCAAAAATAACTTCTCCAGTTGATTTCGTTCCGTTTCGACTCTGTCTGATATTCCTTTTCTTCAAAACACTGAAATAGGCATAAAACAACAAATCTGGGCTGGGCCTCCGGTTAATAGGTTAGTCCCAAAAATAATATAAAAGTGGATAATAAAGCCCAATATTGCCCAAAACAGTAGATAATATAGCATGGAGCAATCAAAAATTATAGATACGTTGGAGACGTATCAAGCATCCCCAAGCTTAATTCCTGCTCGTCCTCGAGTAGGTAAATGATAAAAAGATAATTTTTGATGTGGAATGCTAGTTGGCATAATTTCAATGTAATTCTTCTTAATTGTGATATGAATATTCAGATCCGAAAGATTCAAGACAAAAGTTCATTTTGACATAAAAATAATAATACTTCAAGCATACTAACTAAGCAATCATGTCTTCTCAAAATAACATGGCCAAAGAAAGTATCCCTACAAAATCATATAGTCTGGCTATGCTCCATCTTCACCACACAAAATATTTAAATCATGCACAACCCCGATGACAAGCCAAGCAATTGTTTCATACTTTTAATGTTCTCAAACTTTTTCAATCTTCACGCAATACATGAGCGTGAGCCATGGACATAGCACTATAGGTGGAATAGAATGGTGGTTGTGGAGAAGACAAAAAGGAGAAGATAGTCTCACATCAACTAGGCGTATCAATCAAGGGCTATGGAGATGCCCATCAATAGATATCAATGTGAGTGAGTAGGGATTGCCATGCAACGGATGCACTAGAGCTATAAATGTATGAAAGCTCAACAAAAGAAACTAAGTGGGTGTGCATCCAACTCGCTTGCTCACGAAGACCTAGGTCATTTTGAGGAAGCCCATCATTGGAATATACAAGCCAAGTTCTATAATGAAAATTCCCACTAGTATATGAAAGTGACAACATAGGAGACTCTCTATCATGAAGATCATGGTGCTACTTTGAAGCACAAGTGTGGTAAAAGGATAGTAGCATTGTCCCTTTTTTATTTTTATTTTTATTTGGCCTTTTTTTTTGCCTTTCTTTTTTTATTTGGCCTTTCTCTTTTTTTTATTGGGACAATGCTCTATTGAATGATGATCATCACACTTCTATTTATTTACAACTCAATGATACAACTCGATACTAGAACAAAATATGACTCTATGTGAATGCCTCCGGCGTGTGTACCGGGATATGCAATGAATCAAGAGTGACATGTATGAAGAAATTATGAACGGCTTTGCCACAAATACTATGTCAACTACATGATCATGCTAAGCAATATGACAATGATGAATGTGTCATATGAACGATGGTGGAAAGTTGCATGGCAATATATCTCAGAATGGCTATGGAAATGCCATAATAGGTAGGTATGGTGGCTGTTTTGAGGAAGGTATATGGTGGGTTTATGGTACCGGCAAAGTTGCGCGGTACTAGAGAGGCTAGCAATGGTGGAAGGGTGAGAGTGCGAATCCATGGAATCAACATTATTCATAAAGAACTCATTTACTTATTGCAAAAATCTCTTAGTTATCGAAACAAAGTACTACGCGCATGCTCCTAGTGGGATAGATTGGTAGGAAAAGACCATCGCTCGTCCCCGACCGCCACTCATAAGGAAGACAATCAATAAATAAATCATGCTCCGACTTCGTCACATAACGGTTCACCATACGTGCATGCTACGGGAATCACAAACTTCAACACAAGTATTTCTAAAATTCATAACTACTCAACTAGCATGACTCGAATATCACCATCCTCATATCTCAAAACAATCATCAAGTATCAAACTTCTCTTAGTATTCATAACACTCATAAGAGAATTTTATTATTCTTGAATACCTAGCATATTAGGATTTTAAGCAAATTACCATGCTATCAAGCCTCTAAAAATAATCTAAGTGAAGCATGAGAGTTCATCTATTTCTTCAAAATAAAACTACCACCATGCTCTAAAAGATATAAGTGAAACACTAGAGCAAACAACAAACTACTCTGAAAGATATAAATGAAGATCAATGAATAGTCGAATAATTATGCAACTATGTGAAGACTCTCTAACTTTTAATAATTTAAGATCTTGGTATTCTATTCAAACAGGGAGCAAATAAAAATAAAATGACATTCTAAGAATAGCAAACATCATGTGAAGAAGCAAAAACTTAGGATCAACCGAAACTAACCGATAGTTGTTGAAGAAGAAAGGTGGGATGCCAACCGGGGCATCCCCAAGCTTAGACGCTTGAGACTTCTTGAAATATTATCTTGGGGTGCCTTGGGCATCCCCAAGCTTGAGCTTTTGTGTCTCCTTAATTCCTCTCATATCACGGTCTCCCTAAATCTCAAAAGCTTCATCCACACAAAACTCAACAAGGACTCGTGAGATAAGTTAGTATAAACCATTGCAAAAACCTTATCATACTCTACTGTAGCAAAATCACTAAAATTATTATTCAACATTGCATACTAAATGCCTCTGCATATTTAATAGTCCTATCCTCAAATAGAATCATTAAAGAAGCAAACATATGCAAACAATGCAAACATAACAGCAATCTGCCTAAACAGGATAGTCTGTAAAGAATGCTGCAACATCCATACTTCCCTAACTCCAAAAATTATGAAAGAAAATTCCCACTGTAGTAAATTTATCAGAGCTTAATATGCAAAAGGTTTCAACATTTTATCACATTCTGACTTTTCTAGGGAATTATTGCAACAGCGGTAAACTTTCTGTTTTCAAACAGCAACATGTGGACTTCTAAAATAGGCATAGTAAAGGCTATCAATGCCACTTTTATTGAAATAAAAGATGCAAAACATTGTTCTAAATAACAGCAAGCAAATCCTAACAAAATAAATTGACGCTCCAAGCAAAACACATATCATGTGGCGAATAAAAATATAGCTCCAAGTAAAGTTACCGATGAACGAAGACGAAAGAGGGGATGCCTTCCGGGGCATCCCCAAGCTTAGGCTTGGTTGTCCTTGAATATTACCTTGGGGTGCCTTGGGCATCCCCATCTTAGGCTCTTGCCACTCCTTATTCCATAGTCCATCGAATCCTTACCCAAAACTTGAAAACTTCACAACACAAAACTTAAAGTAGAAAACTCGTGAGCTCCGTTAGTATAAGAAAATAAATCACCACTTCAAGGTACTGTAATGAACTCATTCTTTATTTATATTGGTGTTAAACCTACTGTATTCCAACTTCTCTATGGTTTATAAACTATTTTACTAGCCATAGATTCATCAAAATAAGTAAACAACACATGAAAAACAGAATCTGTCAAAAACAGAACAGTCTGTAGTAATCTGGATCAAACGTATACTTATGGAACTCATAAAATTCTCAAATAAATTTCTGGACCTGAGTAATTTATCTATTAATCATCTTCAAAAAGAATTAACTAAATATCACTCTCCAAATAAAAATGGTAGCAATTCTCGTGAGCGCTAAAGTTTCTGTTTTTTACAGCATGATCAACAAGACTTTCCCCAAGTCTTCCCAAAGGTTCT